>NW_005363247.1:8764467-8800302 GCF_000412655.1 Myotis brandtii
TTTATATAGTTATATAGTTTTTATATACTTGATTATTGCTTTTTGTTTCCTAAGATATCTCTGTTTACCCCAGGTAATAGACACGTTCCTCTGAAGGCTATAAGCATTAGCTTTTATGTTTAGGTCTGTGGTCTAATACAGATCATTAACTTTATATTTTTCCCTATATGGATATCCAATTGTTCCAGTATCATATATAAAAAGGACATTCTTTTCCCCATTGAATTGCTCTGGTGACTGTGTTAAAAGTTAACTAATTATATAAGTATGGATTAACTTGTTCAAACATGTTCTTCCTTAATAGATTGTTTTAATATGAAGAGAATTTTGATTGCTGAGTTAAATGTACAATACAGAAAGTCTATTTTCATACTAAACTTTAAAGTTATCCTTTGTGGACTAAATATGCTGCCTTAGTAAAAAATGTTAACATTTAAAGACTTCTTTATTTGCATGAGGCCACATGAGAGTTGGGCAAATACAGTGGAAAGAAATAGCAAGAGGTACAAATGAGCCATAAGATGCTATGGTTAAAGTAGTTAAGGGAGATTAAGGGAAAAAGGAACATAGACCAGATACATAATACTGCAGATCATGGCAGGTAATTTAAATTTTTGGTAGAGTAAAATAACTCTTAGGTTCTTTGAAATACACCCATAAAATGCTACAACAGCTTTGGAAAAAAGTTTTGACGATTGCTTAAAATAAACCAATCTAATGATCTAGCACTTCTGCTTCCAGGTACTTTACAAAGATGACCTAACACCCATTTAGTTTTTTACAGTAAGGTTTTCAAATGAAACTCAGTTTGTGAGACTGACAAAAGAACACAAAATGATAGTTGTGATAAAAGGTCAGGTAAGCCCCATTTTACTGTCACACTTTTCCAGTTTGTTGTTTCAGCCACTAAAAGTGAAGAAGATCTGCCTCCCCCCCCCCCCCCCCCCAGTAATCACATAAATAGATGGAAATTACTTCTTGACCTTCAAGGCCCTTTTCTGCTTATTTGAACATATAGTCTGAAGGGCTGGATTTTATGGTAAATTTAAGACTGCAATGGTTTGCTGGAAGTCTGCTTACTGATTGGGTCCTGACTAGTATAAATGCCCCTATATACATCCCTTCTTGCCTGGAGATTTCTTGTTCCATCCCATTTTCAATACAGACTCCAGGGCTCTGCTGAACAGTCCGGATTGCAGATAAGCAGGCATGTGCTATCAGTCCGTTGGTCATTTCCTATCAATTTTATTCATGCACATTCTGGATATACACTGAATTAATGGCGAGTTGATTATAAGAACATTACTGTTGATCCTTTTGGAGAAAAATTGCCTCCTTTAAAAATGTTATTACTTTTAAGCTATTTTTTCTCATTTTACACATATTAGGGGGTTTCCCTTTTGCTGTCTCTTGTATGTCCCTCCCTTTTATAGCTAAATTCTGTCTTTCAGTCTTCCTGGCTTGACATAGTTAACACAAGAGGTCACAATCTTATCAGCTTTATTTGTTCTATGAAAATTTAACACTTTTTTGGTGTGTTAAATGCTGTTGTAAAGTAAAATTAACAATATGCTTAATATTTACAAAATTTAAAGCAAGCCAATAACGTTTTACTAGCTAATTATCTTCCAATTAAAATTAAAAATTTTCTATCATGAAGTAAAAACTTTGGTTTGTTTTTCTTTTTTAAAAAACATATATTTTTATTGATTTTAGAGAGGAAGGGAGAGGGAGAGATAGAAACATCAATGATAAAAGAGAATCATTGATCGGCTTCCTCCTGTATGTCCCCCACTGGGGATCGAGCCCACAATCCGGGCATATGCCCTGACTGGGAATCGAACCGAGATCTCCTGGTTCATAGGTAGACACTCAACCATTGAGCCATGCCGGCTGGGCTGATTTGTTTATCTTTATCAGTTTTTATTCCAAATATTATAAAACCTGGTACATTAAGGTGACTATAATTACATGCTAAGGTACTTTTGTCTTGAATATTTAAGTCTTTTTAGTACTTTTATATTGTTTTCTGTATTCATTATGTAGTTTATGGTAAAGCATCCTTAGGCCAACACTCAGATTTCATTAATTAGTAATACTACTTTTTTTAAAAAAACAACATTACTAAGTTCAGAAAGGTTTTAAAACTACCTTTATTTACATAAATTATATTATTTCCCTTTGCTTAACCTAATTAGATAAAGAAATGAGAAAGAAAAAGGTCAAAGTTATTCACTTCTGCAGTTTGCTTAAAGTATTTCATATCTATCTTCTAAAATGATTTATTTTTAAAAATGAAAGGAAAGTATTAGCTTAGCTATCAAGTAAATAATTTGCTCAATAGAATAAAAATATATTTATATAACCTCTTCATTTCTCAAGAGTAAATCAACATTGAATAATATATTTTGAAGTTTTACCAGATGTTCATCATCTTATGTGGTTCCTTAAATATGCTTTTGGTCAAATAAATCTATAATAATAAAAGTATAACGTGCAAATCTACTAAACGACTGAACAGCAGAACGTCCAGGACCATGCTATGACATGCACTGGCTCTAGGCCAGCCACGGCTGGTGCGATGTGATTGGTCAGGGGCCAGGGGGCCTGGCCATCACCCCGCGATCGCCCCACAGAGGGAGGTCCAGGCCACCCTCTGCCCAGCAATCAATTGTGAAGCCCCGGCCAAGTGGGCAGGACCTCCCCTATGCAAGGCAATTGACCGGGGAGCCCTGCGATCAATGGCCTCAAAGAGGGAGGCCCAGGCTTACTGACCAGCGGTGTTGTGGCGGGTGGGCGGGGCCTCCCTCTGTGGGGCGATTGATCTGGGGGCCCCGTGATTAATTGCCCTGCAGAGGGAGACCCAGGCCAGCCAAGCGATCACACCCTACTCCTGTCGCCCGCAGAGGGAGGCGACTGGTGGTGGCGGGGGTTGGGGGTGGACAGCACTGCACAGATGTCAAGCAGTGGCAGTGGTGGGGGTGGGGCCAACTGCCAGCATCCTGGGGAAGGAAAGCCCTGATAGGCCCTGATCGCCAGCCAGGCCTAGGGACCCTACCTGAGGGGTCCTGGATTGTAAGAGGGTGTAGACCAGGCTGAGGGAAACCCCCAACTCCCCACCCCCACCCATGCATGGATTTTGTGCACCAGGCCTCTAGTTTATATATGAAAGAATCTTCAGGTATTATATTTTCCCCCACCTTTTGTTATTACATTTCCTGAGGAGCAACTGATCATGTCGTTTCACACTAAGAAGTATAGTCCTAAGCATGCAGGCTCTCATCATGTAGGCTGTCTGGGCTCAAATCGCTGTTTCTTCACTGAATATCTGCTCTTTAATCCTTTATTACATAAAACTGTATAAGATCATCTAAGTCATAATGTTGTTGCTAAGATAATTTGTGATATTCGTTGTAAAGTGAATATTACAGTGCCTAAAACAAAGGGCATAATTTCTATCATAAATTCATATGTCATATACAAAGGACAGATAAACTTGAAACTAATTAGACCAACATCAAAAGTACCTCTTTAAACTCTTTATTGAATATCCTTACTTACTTTTTATATATAAATATAGATTGACAGACCAGCTGGTGTGGCTCAATTTGATTTGTATACACCAAGAGGTCTCCAGTTTGATTCCAGGTCAGGACACAGGCCTGGGTTGCAGCCTTGATCCCCAGCAGGGGGCGTGCAGGAGGCAGCCAATGTATCATCAATGTTTTTCTCTCTCCTTTCCTCTCTCTCTTAAAAAAAAAATCAGTAAAAAAAGCCTTTTAAATATAGATTGACAGACACTGTCATACTCTTTTATATTATAACTAGAGGCTAGGTGCACGAAAATTCGTGCACTGGGGTTCCCTCAGCCGGACCTGCCCCCTCTCACAGTCTAGGAGCCCTCAGGGGATGTCCTACTGATGCCTCTGTGGGAGGTGACTGGGCTGATCAGGGGAATGTGCTGCCCGCATCACCCCACCACTGCTGCTGCCTCTGGCCTCCCTCTGTGGGAGGCGACTAGGCCAACAGGGGAAGGCGCCACCCCTATCACCCCGCTGCTGCTGCCACTGCCAGCTGCTGCGGCTTTGTCTGGAAGGATGTCTGGAAGGCATCCAGTCTATCCGGTCTAATTAGCATATTACCCTTTTATTAGTATAGATGCATATGAACAACATGCCATGCATTAATCTTAAGGATTGCATTTCAAATATTTCTTTAAGTTGATTTTTAAACATTGAGGTTGTTTTAATGTAAAGTGAAAATACTTCTAAATATAACATAGCATTTGAAACAATTTATAATGATAAATACTGCATCATCCACCTGTGGACTTTAGGGGGATATATATTTTTTAAAGCAATTAATGAGCTTACAGAAAAACAGAAAAATCCCTGGTTTTTCTTATTCATATGACTCATTAAAAGAGCTTTTGTTATGTTTTCAGTTTCATATTACAAACCTTGTGCCAAATGTTAATGAGAACAGTCAAATCCTGATCCATTCTAAGACCTGATACTTGAGTAATTACATTAAAGAAAAGCATCAACAATGCTAAATAACCCTGATTATACTGAATGGGAGATGAATGATTAAAAGCCTGCATGAGGCATTAATTTGCTACCTAATGGTCACATAATACCAATTGACTATTCTATTTATTTTCTCTCTTTGGGTAAGGTTAGTTCAGATGGAATAAAAATTACATTGTAATAGTTGGCAAAGATCATGATAGAAGCATTATAATTCATCAAGGGGCCCAGTTGGACAGCTTTGTCAAAATAGGTTAGAAAATTTCTCATGACTGTAGCCAGGGTTGCAAAAATCCATTATCACTTCTCTTCTGCCATCTGAAAAAAGTCATCCCACCAGGTCTGATTTCTTCCTGGGGTGAGATGACACTGTTTGAAAGGCAATGAAATATCTTTCTCTAAAATATCAACTATCAAATGACAAACTCTAAACCAGAGTTATGTTGCTTTGTTTCTCAAGTCTGTTGTATATTACTTAATATATATGTATAATACATATATGTATAATAATATATATATGCTTATTGTTAGTTATAATTGTTATAGTTATAGTTAAGTTATAGTTATGTTATGGTTATAGTTGTAGTTAATTATAGTTATAGTTATAGTTATAGTTATAGTTATAGTTATAAATAGGAAGGGTATAGCCCTTGTTTCTTGGTATGCCAAAAGCCAATGAACTTAAGCCAGTTGACAGGTAGGATAGTTATGGGGAATACTGTAATAGGAAATTGGTGAGTTTCAATTTGTTAATAGCTACCATTTATTGAAATCAGCAAAAATCTTAGACTTCATTGTGTTACAACATTCTAAGGACTAAACTAAGAATAACATTTGTATTTCTGGTGTAGAAATACCTTAAAGGATGATTAGATTTCTTATATTTCTTTGCTAACTAGGCTCTTATAAATGAATTCATATGATGACACTCAATTATAAAATTATTCTTTTTTTTCAGAAGAAAACTTCATAAAAGTCTTTTTTTTTAAAAAAAAAGCAATCAGAAAGTTCTTGGTTATCAAATAAATGTGATTATGGCAGAGATCATCACTGCTTATTGACTATCCATATGTAACCTTATATTCCCACATCCTTGGAATTAGTGGGGCTTTGAAACTAGGGGGCCAGTGGATTGTGAGTGGAAGTAACAAGTGTCATTTCTAGGATGAAGAAATTAAGAGCCAGTGTATGACTCCCTAACTTCTCCTTTTTTTTTTTATCAGTGAAATCACTGAGGCTATGAGAAGCTACACAATACTAGAGTTTCTGACAACTTGTGTCATTGAGTGGTTGTATAGAACAGGGATTCCCCCAACAAATTTATGTCTGATATGTCCTGTAAGCTAGAAAGAAGAGCCATT
Organism: Myotis brandtii; assembly: GCF_000412655.1. Taxonomy (NCBI): domain Eukaryota; kingdom Metazoa; phylum Chordata; class Mammalia; order Chiroptera; family Vespertilionidae; genus Myotis; species Myotis brandtii. The sequence continues at coordinate 8,770,358 of NW_005363247.1, forward strand.
TGTATGAGCCATTGACATTTCTGTATTGTTCTTTTACTACAATATGATCTGGACTATCCAATTATTTCCGTGAATCAAGCCAAAGAAAATATGACACACACATATCAAGTTTTCCTAATGATAATTATGGTTAAAGGTGGGAAAACTAAACAAAACATGAACATGTTAATTACCAGTATTCGCAAAAGGTGAACTCTGTTGAAAAAAATGATATGAATTGTCAATCTATTTCCAATAACTGAGCTGATACCACTCTTAGAGCCTCACCTATGAATTAAGGTTTCCCCTTCTGAGGGGCTTTGCTGTCCTCAGAGCAGTTGATTCAGGCAGCTTCTGTGAAAGAGCAGACTTACATGTGCATTCAGGGAAAGGTTTTCAGACTTACCTCTGTATGACTAGTACTCTTCAGTTCTTTTCCATTCTGTTTCTCAAGTGGGAAGTGTTAATGCTCATTTCATATGTGTCCATATGTTTCTATGATTGCTCAAATAACATGTTTTAGTTATGATCTCTCACTAACCCAAAAGGGGGGAAATATTGTAAAAATGCACCAAGTGTATATAAGGAAATATGTTCTTCATTGGTCACATGTGCAGCACCAACCTGTGGTCTTATCTACATAGAGAATACTAGAATGTGAAGGCTTATAGTGACATTTAGGAAACTAAGGGCTGACACTTACTGGATGCTCATATTAGCTTTTGGGGAAATTGTATTTATCCAACTCTAATACAGTATGGCTTATTACCTTCAAAGTTAACATTTAAATTGTATTCACAATAGCATCTGACACAAATTCATACGTATAAAATATGCATTTCTGGTCTTAGAACGCTTGATATATATAGTATTCTTAACATTAACGATAATCTTCCTGGAAATTTCCAAAGCAATTGTCTACTTACTTGCAAACACAGTGACTAGTTTTTCCAAATCCTATAAAAGAGGTTATGCATACCACCTTTCTTCTGTATCCCCTCCACAGCAACAACAACATACAAACAATGACTTTCTGGGGGAAGTGGGCCTAAGCCGGCAGCCGGACATCCCTCAATGGGTCCCAGACTGCAAGAGGGCACAGGCCAGGCTGAGTGACCTCCTCCCTCCAGTGCATGAATTTCGTGCACCGGACCTCTAGTTGTTATATGATTTGTAATGGACTCTCCCTTTCTGTTTTCTCTCTCTCTTTCTCTCTCTCTTGATTTTTAAGTTTCTCCAAAGTATATCTGTTTTTTTAAAAAGAGAGGCAGTAGGAAAAGGCTCAAAGAAAGAACTCTTATAAGTGAAAATTTTGGATTTGGCAGAAGACAGAGTGTTCCGGGAATTAGATGCTTTTATTTGAAAATATTGGCAATACTCTCATTCTGCATCTCTCATATATCTTGGTGTTCAGTGAACACTGAAGTTTAAATTGGGCAATAGAGTATAAGAAGAGGAGCTGGTAAGGACAGAATTAGTATTTGAAATTAGGGAGATGAGTCCTTCTTAGACTGTAGTCCTTATGCCTGAACAGCAATCCAGGTTGATGGGATGCAGATGATTCTGCCTTAAACAAACAAACAAACAAATAAAAACTTTACATTTCATTTAAAAGGAAGGATAGCATATACTCTGGGAACCCTGATTCTTTACAGAGTATGTTTTTAACTGTTACTATTCTATCAGAGCAGGAAATTCTAGGAATTAAAGAGACTCCTGATATTTCTTCAGTTCTAAACAGGATCATGATGAGGACTAATTCACAATATCCTGCATAGGTACACAGTAGATCCCTTTACTGCCATCCACTCATATTGTTAATAACCATCTTCTTTCAGAATCTGTTTGATTCTTTGATACTAGAAATCCATTTTTTCCCTTGTCCACTCAAATAATGGGAAGTATATTCCCAAAATAAGCTCAATTGTATATAACACATCACAATTTATATCAGCTCACTTAAGAGTTTAAATAACCTTGATAATTAGCCTATTAATGTCAGAAGTTGTGACCAGGGTCTTGATCCAGATTCTGCCATTTCAAATTGCATGGTCCTCTTCACTGTGATGTGGAGCATGCACTCTAGATGATACCATAATGCATGCCTTCAGTAATCCACCCCTTTCTCAGACAGATTTTTGCCGGGACTAAATATTTGTGTTAGTGAATTTTTTGTGCTTGGTCTTTAAACTTTGTTGGATCAACTAGCTGTTTTCACAAAGATTATTGCTAGTACATATTTTCTTAGCTTTTTGTTGTGCAATCTAAGCTATTCCTATTTCAAGGGATTCTCTGTAAGCCTTTTCCAGCCTGCAAACTTCGGTTGGTAAGAAGATAGATTAGAGTGATCAGAATTACCAGAAGAATTTTTTTTAGCCCATAATCCTAATAATGACCACTTTTTGTCATTTTAAATTATTTTATTATAAAATATTTTAGGTATGTAAAAAGTACAAAGGGAATAAAGAGAAAAAAGTGGCCCACTGAACAAAGAAAAACTCTATTGTGGAATGTTTTAGTATTCATAAAATACAGAGGACTTAATATTCAGGATGATTTTATTTTCACTACAAGCAGTTAAATAGAAAAATCTATAAATGAAAAAAGTACAAAGAGTACTATATTAAATACTATAATGAATGCACCCGCCACCCAGATTTTAAAATACAAAGCATTTGGTTGTACGTCCTTCAAATACAGATGGTTTTCAGAATAAAACACTGCAGCAACTTATGTCCTGCATTGTAATCCCTTCCTCTCCCTTCCCATCTGCAGGTAGCCAAGACCCTGAGTTGCTATGTGTATAAAGCAAGCTTTCATTTTTTTACAAATGTATGTGTTTATATCCATAAACAATAGTTTCATATATTTATCATTTTAGATAAATGATATTTTGCTGTATGTATTTTCTCCTTTTTACAATAACTTGAATGAAATAATTCATATACCATAAAATTCACCTTTTTAAAGTGTACAATTAGGTGGGTTTTAGTACATTCAAAGTTATGCAACCATCATAACTAATTTTAGAACAGTTTCATCAACCCCTAAAGAAATGTTTTAATTAGCAATGACTCCATTTCTCTCTTCTCCCAGCCCCTGGAAACCACTAATTTACCTTTTTAAGTCTAGTGATCTGCCTATTCTGAACATTTCATGTAATGAAATCATATAATATATTTCTGGCTTCTTTCCCTTAGCATAATTTTTTTCAAAGTTTGACCATGTTGTAGAACCATAAATATTGATGTTTTAATCAAACAGAAAAATAGATAGATGATAGATAGATGTAGGTCATATTCCTTAAACTTCCACTCAGTCATGCTGGGTCCTCCTTTGTTCCTCCATTAGTTACTTCTTTTTATTGCTTTCAAGAATTACTGTGTATTTTTACTTGTTTTTAAACATCTAACTAACTTTCCCACGTGTTGGGAGTGTGTGTGGATGTGTGTGCATGGATGTTAGTGTGAAGATTTGCATCTAATTTATTCACCATCATGATTAAAAGTCACTGTCATGTCAGAAAATATTTTCTAAACTCCTTACTTTGAGAGCTTTGAAATTCTTTATTGCCTTTTTGCATGGGTAGTTAGTTTTAGGAATAGCCTTTAATTTACCCTACTTGAATTAACTTTTTGAGGGTCAAGGGCTTTACCTCACCCATAATTGAATTATGTTGTATTAAACATAATGCTATATATATATACTTAATTAGTAATTATTTAATTTTATGTATCTGGGCATTTATAATAGAGTCTCCAATGGTAGGCTGGTATATTCAATTTACTTTATTAGAAGTAATTAAAAAGAAAGTTAAAGAAGAGCACATTGTTTTTATGGAAGAGACGCGGATTCAACCAGGATTTTCACCTGAAAGTTATTTTTAAAAGGCTTGACCAATAAAGGTTAAAAAAAAAATCCAATTTACTTTGTTCGTTGTTAACTTATTGTATTTACTGTATTCTTATAGGATAAGTAAGTTGGTTATGCTTTGGAATTTTAATACACTGGGAGAGATAGAAATTTGAGTCTTAATAATAGAAGTTGTCTTGTAGTTTGACATTCAAATAACGCATTTCAGAAGATAGTATAATTGCTACCTCTTTAAACAATTGATTTTTAAATTTTGAGTAGTAGAGCCCTTAAAAATTAAATCATATGCAGAAGATTAATATATAAAATCAGGGTAGCCCTGGTTGAGGCAAAAGCTCCCACCTTTTGATCTCCCTCTTGTGTCAGTTGGCAACATTCAAAGCACCTCTTCTGAACTGCAGAGTTCTTCTCATCACTCCTGGCTACAAAGACTTATTCCCAGGCTAGGTTCCATGCAGCATAATGCTTATAGAATATTGGGATAAATAGAATCATGGCTCTCCAAAGATGTCCACATCCTTATCTCTAGGTTCTGTGAATATTTTCTTTACATGGAAAAGGAGACTTTGCAGGTTTAACTAAGGATCTTGAGATTGATTATCCTGAATCATCCTTTTAGGCCTGATATGATCACCAGTGTCCTGTTAAGCAAAAGAGGGAGGCAGGAGAGTCAGAATCAAAGAAGGAGATGTGATGATAGAAATGAAGGTTGGAGTGATGCAGCTGCTGTCTTTTAAGATGGAAAATGGGGCCGTGAGCCAAGAAATGCCAACAGCCCCTAGAAGCCATACAAGGCAGGTTCCCTTGAGCCTCTGGAAAGAAGTAGCCCTATTGACACCTTGATTTTCACCTTCTAGGATTGGTTGTAGACTTCTGATCTCCGAACTGAAAGATAATAATTTTTGTTGTCTTAAGCTATTAAATCTATGTTAAGTTGTTACAGAAGCAATTGAAAAATAATAAAATAATAAGCTAACCACAGGTAAATGGGTATATCCTGGTTTATGGCTATTTGAACCAAACAGTAAGGTTTCCCATATTAGTATACAAGCCAAGTTTATTTCCTTTAAAACATAAAATTAACTTATTATATTTATGATTATATCACAATTTTAAAATAAGCATAATATGAAGCAAGATTGAATAGCATTTAATATTTTTGTAACCTCATAGTCTTCAGAGTGCTTTTCCTTTGATTGTTTCATTTAATATGTGTGTGAATGCGCGCGTGCACATGCGCGCACACACACACACACACACATACACACACTTAGCTCTCAGAAACCATTAATCCATTTAATCTAAATCAAAAGTTTAACCTCAGAGGTAAGAAGTAACAAACAATTCAACAAATTTATAATTCTACAGATTCTTCTGTGACATTGCTCTCAGGCAATTAGCAGTATAAAATTTGCAACAAAAAACTATCAGTGCAGAGAATGCACTACTTGATGAATCAAACCATCTCAATTTTAAAAACCTTAAGTTTATTCAGAACTGCATGGAGGGACCTGGAGAGTATTAAGCTAAGCTAAATAAGCCAGTCAGGGAAAGATAAGTAGCACATGATCTCACTCATATGTGGAATCTAATGAGCAAAATAAACTGATGAACAAAATAGATCCAGAGACATAGAACCATGGAACAGACTGTGGAATCTCAGAGGGTGGGTGTGTGGGTGGGAAGACATCAACCAAAAAACTTGTATGCATATATGCATAACCCATGGGCACAGACAACAGGGTGGTGAAGGCTTGGGGAGGAAGGGCGGGCAGAAGGGAGGTCAGTGGGGGAAAAAGGAGATATGTAATACTTTCAACAATAAAGTTTTTTTTAAAGTTCTCCTTTTTAAAAAACTTGAACACCCGTGGTACCAGTTTTATACTTTTAGGCCACAGAGCATATAGTTTATGACTTGCCTCAATAAAGCATCTGAAGACAACCAGACCGCTGTGTGTTCCCTGCATTGCCCTCTTGTTTACAGCTTAAATCGTAATGACATTGCTTTTTCCTTGTAACTCCAATTGTTGTCACTTGTCCCCTTTGTCTTCTTGATTCCAAGTAATAATTATAATCATACTCAAAATGAAAATCATAATAATAAGTGATTCTGCTATTATTTGTACCTTGGATCATTACCATAGTGTGGACACAATTTATCAACTTTAGTAGACAGCCTGCGAGAAATTGATTTAGAATTTCCTCATGCATCTAAGACTGCATCTTTCCCAGTTGTTTTCATTTTATTCTTTTCCATTTGAAATTTGTTTTTAACAGAAATGACAGCAGAAAATATATATCTTGAGGAATTCTTTTGTCATACATCAAAATTTTATAATTGACCCAGGCCATGGGCCTATACTGTCTTTGACTTTACTTGAGGACAGATATAATTAGAAATCATAGCAAATAAATAAAAATCTTCCCCCTCCCCAAAAAAGAAAACAACACATCCTAAAACAAACAAAAATACCACCACCAGCACTTTATAGTGTATTCTGCTTTTATTTTATGATCATGGACCCGTTCTTGAATTCTAAGAAGCACCGTTAGAGTTCCCTGAGACCTTCATATTGATTCATCCCAAGGAAACGAGGGAAGTAAGAAGTGTTTCCTTCACTCTATATCAGTGGTTCTCAACCTTCCTAATGCCGCGACCCTTTAATACAGTTCCTCATGTTGTGGTGACCCCCAATTTCATTGTTACAAATTGAACATAATTAAAGCATAGTGATTAATCACAAAAACAATATGTAATTATATATGTGTTTTCTGATGGTCTTAGGCGACCCCTGTGAAAGGGTCCTTCGACCCTTAAAGGGGTTGCGATCCACAGGTTGAGAACCGCTGTTCTATATAAAGCCACAAGTCTGCTAATTGTTAAAGGTGGTGTCTCTAAACCCATGTCTAGTGTGACTTTTTCCATAACATTTTTCTTGATGTCAATTCAAACTACAGTGCCTAAAAACTTGGCATTGGATTCCTTAGAATATTTTGGATGTAATAAGTGTGTGTTACACAAGAAGTAGACTCTGATAATAAATTTCAACTATTATGAATCACTACTTAATGTAACCTATTTGTTTGCCATTCTGACTCATTTGTCCTCATACTTGGACAGGTAAAGAATGACTGATAAATGCATGCTTCAACCCAGTAAGGTTTTTTAGGCTACTTGAAAATGATCAGAGCTGTTAATTGCTTTGCTGCTGATTTTAATCCCCTCTCAGAGCAGCTTATCTGTAATGTTTCCTGCTAATCTCATTGTTTGCACAAGCAAACCTGCTTTCTTTCTGTTTGGCTTGTGAATACACCAGTGTTCACTTAATTTCTTTTCCTGCACTATTCAGCTTAGGTTTCCTACATTGTTTCCATGACAAACAACATTAAAAAAATAAATGGAAAGAAAAGTTACTTATTTCTCTTCATATGTTACGAACAAATTTTTATTTTGTTTTAGGATAACACTACTTTGGTAATTATATGTTTATTACATTCCCATAGATTTTTTTTAACCAATAAATTATCCGGATGGGATTAGTGTTGTTTTACATTTTAGCTCCTTTTAAAAGTCTCCTGCCTCGTAACAGGTGAATGCCTTTACTTTTTACTTTTTTTTTTCACTTGGGAAAAAAGTACAAAGTTTGTTGTTTTAATCTAATCATTATATTTATATATTATATTGTTTTATATTCTATTACTATTATTTTCCCTGGCCTTTAAAGACAAAACAATGCAGTGGAATTTATTCCTAAGGGAACATTTAGTTATCTGTCTTTAGCAGATTGCATAAACTCTCTGGGCTTTGTTTATCTAATTAATTCCACAGTCATTTGTTGAACCCTTTTCCTATGCACTATTAGACTGGGGACCGGGAGGTAAGTAACCACGGCCACCCCGAGGTACTAACATTGTAGTGAGAGATGGGGTGAAGAAAGTGTGAGTGCAGGTGGTTGACACATCTCAGAGAAGAGAACATCTGGGCTAAGTTTTAAGGGATGAGTAAGAATTAACAGTAAAAAGGACGTGGGAATTCCAGACAGAGCAGATAGCCTAACCAAGGCCAAAGGAAGAGCAATACATCTGGGGAGATACAAGCAGTGAGCAATTACCAGATCAAACAGTGTGGGGCAGAGAATGTAGGGAGAGGAAATTAAAGACTGACAGAAAACAATGAAATAATAGAAAGTGTGCACACTATGTTAAGTAGTTTGGAATTCATTTGGTAGGTGATATAGGGGAACTAATGAAATGTTTTAAGCAGGGAAATCCTGGGATCACATTTGTGTCTCAAAATTAATGTACTGAACGGATTTGAAAGTCTAAAAACATCGATAAGATCGTCCCAATTTCAAATACATCCCATTGTTCCCATGAATCCATTTGTGCTCTTCAGACAACATGAATTATATATTTTGGTCTAATAAATGTGGACATTGTATTATTCTGAAAAATGGGGACAATAAAATTTGCATGAATGGACTTGGAAGTTCTAATACAAGCAATATTTGAATTTAGTGGCGAGTCAGTATCTCCTACATCTTGAATGGATAAATACATATTTAAGCATCTATGGCATGTTCGATATTGTGTTCAATCATTACACCAAATTTAATCTGTATAATAATCCAATATGAAGATGCATAAATCTACAGATTACTGTAAAGTATAATTGCTAATTATATGCTGGATGTGCCATAATATCTTGTTTTTGTTCCCAGCAACCCTATTAATGAGTTGTGGTTATTCCCTTTAAGTATATTCTAAAACTTCAATTCAGAGAGCTTTATGCAAGATTATATTACTAGTAAGTGAAGGGGTAAAATTAAATCCAGGTCCATGTGCTAAGTGAAATAAGCCAGACTGAAAAAGACAAATACTGTATGATATCACTGATATGTGGAGTCTAAAAAATGGAACTTGTGAAACCAGATAGTAGAATGGTGGTTACTAGAACCTGCTACCAATGTTTCCTACCAGTACTATATACTTTTGGTAGGCAAGAGATAAAAATGTAAAATAGTCTTCCCTCATGAGAAGAACAAGCAAGTACTTTTAGTAAAGTCCTTTCTAGTGTTAGTGTACAAAGGCTTTTTTTAGTACTTGATACCATAGTTTTGTTTCCTACAGGTTTTAAAGGAACATTAATATGAAGCTGCTGATTGTCAAGGATATCCTCGGCTTCAGATTTCTGTGATAAAATTGAGAAGACAGAGGTGGCTGAACTCCCAGAAGATGCTGCTGAGGTAGGAGACCCAGAATAGGAAGGAAATGTAGAGAGCAACCTAGATGGGAGAAGTAGAAACATTCGTGAGAAGGCAGTTACTTCTCAATTCTCTCTGTGATATGTGCAGATATGACGAAAAAGGTCCAGGCATTCATTCCAGTTGATCCCAGATGGGCTTTGCAAATCCTTCCCAATAACATGACAGGGGCATCCACTGCCAAAGCATGGATATTGTGTAGAATCTAAAGAGAAACATGGACAGATATGTTGATCAGAAGCCAAATACTGCCTTTACTTATTATTATGCTCTCTATACTTGCTTTCCTTCAGAACAAAATCTTTTTTCAGATTAATAATTTAATAGCCATCCCTAACTTCCCATTCACCATAGCTTTAAAGAGATGTGTTATTATTTCCATTTTTTTAGATGAGTCTTAAAGAGGTGAAACATCTTGAACAAACAGAAGGCTGTAGAACTAAGAACCAAACTCAGATGCTAGGCCTTCAAAAGCATGTTCTTAGCCTCAATACTAAATTATCCTGCCTCTTGGATATAAGTGTATGGGGCATTAATATCTCTGTAGATTCTATACTCAGTTCTACTGTTACATTTCTAATTTACTTTTTAACCACATAATCCTTGAAACAAATCAGAAGCAGATGACAGAGAAGTGTTCTCATATTCTTCTAGGTATGTCTTTGCTTTATTAAGTGCATCACACTCTCTAGGTTGCCTAGTCTTACTAGTAAAATCCAGGTGGCTAAGTTAATTCAAGTAACTAAAGTATCAACTGAGAGATAAGCTATTATAAACTGGTTACTTATCATGACAAGACTTCTTACAAAATTAGTGATATTCATATAACTATCTATTATTCATTTCCTAACATTTTCTTCAAAATAAATGAGCTGAGAACATACAAAATAGAAAATAATAAAAGTTGAAATTGAAATAAATAATAAACTGCTTCTGAAGTTCTAATGTCAATTTATTATAGATGTTTAATTAAAATTAATGCCTCTAAAATATTGCTATTTTTAGGGGTTACACATAATTGTGTATAACTTGTGTTTCTTTTAAAGTGAAAAATTGGTCATAATGAAAACAATTATCAAAGAATATAGGCATTATGACAGTGAAAAGTGAATCACAGAAAGCCTGATATCTTGTATTTTCAAATAATTTTAGGGCTAATGATTACATAAAAATAAATGAATAAATGCCCTTCTGAACCTAGTTTCATTACCATTACATGCCACAGATAACCTTCCAATTGGAGGTATGAAATGGTCAATGGAGAGAAGGTGAACAGTGCTTACCATGAATCTAATGACTCCTTGGATTGTTCAAACTTTCCTCTTTGGTCATGGAGTCTTACAGATTCAGACCAGTCTAGCATATATGATTGATATGGGAAATATAAAGCAGAGAATTTAAAAGCAGTGTTATTGATGTTTTTCTCCTATTCCAATGTTCTGTTTTTGAAATTGTGCTGTTACAAACTTGCATTTATTTCAACTTGCATGTTTGCAAATCTGCATGGTTACTTCTACGGATCATCTTTTACTTTTAAGGAAGTTCATAAGGTTTGTATAGTTTCAGATAAGAAATCTATAGAAAACTAAGACTCTAAAAGGTTCATGTGCACACAAATAGGTAAAAATTATCTGAATATCTCATTCTTTTTTCTCTCTAATGCTTCTCTTAGAAATATATTGGAAATAAAACTATCCCTTTGGTGTAAGGTTTTTCCCTAGGTTTCATTTTTCTTGCTTAAGTATTCAGGAAAGCAATTAATATTTATAGAAGCCTGACTTTTTATTTGTAGCCCTGATTTCCTTCAGTTGAGGTTTCTACTTAGTATCAGTATATTGGTATGATGGCCCTCAGTTTTGTATTTTATAGACAGATACTCTTCCAAGTGTTTCTACATTACAAAAGCAATCACTGAACTCTACCAGTTTATAATTCAACTGATATTCAAAAGGTTAACTTTGTTACCAAGGCAAACAACCAAATGAGTATCATACTTGGGAGGGGAGTGGAAGCTATTGGGACTTGGATTTCTGAGATCTTTTTACCATATTCAACTGAAATATCTAAGACTTAGACTCAACCTGTGGATCATGACCCCTGAAAATACACCCTGCATATCAGATATTTACATTACGATTCATAACAGTAGCAAAATTACAGTTATGAAGTAGCAACGAAAATAATTTTATGGTTGGGGGTCACCACAACAAGAGGAACTGTATTAAAGGGTCGCGGCATTAGGAAGGTTGAGAACCACCGAAAGTGGAAAGAGGTAATTGATGTTGCATATTCTGCAGCTTACATTGAAGTGTTTGCCAAAAAAGAACCACTCTGTTTAAAGTTGTGGTATACATTCAACAAAAATTAAAATGATATTTATTCTCATAACATGTGATTTAAAGTCATTATTTTATTTATTACTAGAGGCCGATGCACAAAATTTGTGCAGGGGGCTTGGCCTTTGCAGTACCAGCTGCCTTGGCCCTCGCAGCCCCGGCTGCCATGGCCCTTGCAGCCTCGGCTTCGTCCAGAGGTCATCCTGAAGGTCATTTGGACAGTCGTTCTGCTGTTTGGTCTAATTAGCATATTAGCTCTTTATTATATAGGATGTCTTGATAGGGTATTAAGATACTTCATTCACATTGAGCATTTTATACTCATTAAACACCAGTTTCAACATTGTATGTATGTGTCTATATATATATCACATACAAATGTGATTAATTGTGTGTGAACATATGTATATATAAGAACTTTTATCAACTGTTCCTGTTCTCATAACATAGGGAACAACATGTACTGTCAACTAAATTGGACCTTACATAGGAATTTCTCAAACCCTTGGGAGGGTGCCAGATGCAGGGCTCATGGCAGCGCGAGCCTCTCCCGATTGGGACTGATTGGGCGTGAGTGCCCACGGCAGGCACAGTGGGACCGGCATGAGCAGGAATGCTGGGTAGGAGCTGCAGGCAGTGTTGGACTGCGGGTTTCGGCCCGATCCTTACAGGCCACCCAGAAGGATCCCACTGGTGCATGAATTCATGCACTGGGCCTCTAGTATGAATGTAAGTTCTTTGGTTAGTCTCTTCCCACCCCTGCCTTCCATCTGAGATTTGTCAGTCTGTTCCATGCTCCTGTGTCTCTGGAACTATTTTGTTCATCAGTTTATTTGGTTCATTAGATTCCATATATGAGTGAGATCATGTGATACTTATCTTTCTCTGACTGGCTTATTTTGCTACAAATAATCTTTTAGCACAGATAATCTTTTTTTCTTTACTCCTTCCTCTTTCCTCCTTCCTTAAACCTCATAAATTTTTCACTGTGAATTTTTGTTTGTTTATACTTCCTCTTTATATATATTCTTGAAATTTTCAAGGAAAATACATTTGCTTCATATGTGAAGAGTGTATTGATTTTAAATGTAAATGATTATTTTCTAAGCAAGGATATTTTGTAATTGTGAATGTTGGAAGACACTGCTTGCATATTTAAACTAGAGATTATCAAAAGTTATAGTTTATGAAACAGTTATCACTGATGCCAGCTGGATAATGCTTGGCAGTATAAAAATTCTGAATACATATATCAATTAAGGCTAATTTGTCATTCCAGGAGGTCATAATGAAACTCCATGTGGAAATGAGTCTATATAAGGAAAGACAATTGTTTAAATTTGAAGGGGGACAACAGAAGGCAAGTGACATGTGCAGCAGTTTTATGGGATATGAATTGAGAAACAGCTAATAAAATTATGCCAGCATGACTCTGAATGAGAGGAGGGTCAAGGAAGTTGAATGTTACATTACCTGAGGAAATATTTAAAAGAAAATCACAGACTTAAGTGGATTCAGTACTTCTCATAACTTAGACCAAAAATCTTAGTGTTTTAAACTCAGAACTGATAATGTTACTTGTGACAGTCAATTTTGAGACAGAATAAGACAGCTATCTGGGTCTCTGAGCTTGAATTTAGAGCCCTTTGGGGAACAATTTAAGAAAGAGCTTGAGAAGATGAGGAGATAAGAATCTTATCTACTGTTACCTACCAGTTTCAACAGTAACTAGTTTCATTTTTACCTTGTCAAACTGGTCCTTGCAGTCTCTATCTCCCAATGCCATGGTGCAGATTCTCACAAGTGCTTAGAGAGACTATCCCCAGGGTGAATTAGGGTCTCTAATGACATCTCCATTCTACCTCTTCTCTTTGAGGTGAAAGAACCATAATCTCCTTTTTTTTTTTTCTGACCTGTATTGTTTTTGCATCCAAAATGGATATCATTAGTCAAATAATAAGTGAGCCCATCCCCTTCACATTAACAAGTGATTCACAAACTTTCTTTTTTTAACCACCAATAACCTCTTCTATTATCTATTATTTACTACTCATTCCATGCACTTTGAATTTTGAGAAAAAAATGTCAATATAGAGAATTTACTCACAATAACAGTTTAATTCCCATTACTCCCCACCCACATAAGAGTCAATTGGAACAGATGAGTGGATTAGAAAACTACTCACATTGACACAATGGAATACTATACTGCTGTAAAAAAGAAGGAATTCTTACCATTTGCGACAGCATGGATGGAACTGGAGAGCATTATGCTAAGCAAAATAAGTCAGTCAGAGAAAGATAATTATCACATGATTTCATTCATTAGTGGAATATAATGAACAACTTAAACTGATGAACAAAAATAGAAACAGAGTCATTGAAGCATGAACAGACTGTCCAACCTATGAGGAAAAGCAGGGGGTGAAGGGGTAAGGGATCAACCAAAGGACTTGTATGCCTGGGGAGAGGTCAATGGGGGAAAAAGGAGACTTATGTAATACTTTAAACAATAAATAATTTTTAAAAAGTTAAAAAAAGTCAATTGGAGATTCTTATAATCATAAATATGTAGAGTCAAGGGCAAAAAAGTCAAGAAAAGGTATAGCACCCTCATGAAGAGTATGAAAGCTTAAGACTGGCTTTCTCTCCTGGCTCTACAACTTACTAGCTGTGTAATCAGATCAGTTTCTTTAACTTTTCTATGCTTCTCTTCCTCATCTGTGAAAAATGGGAGAATAATGGTACCCACCTAATGTCACTGTGGGGATTAAATGTGTTCATATATGTAAAGCACTTATAATGGTCCCTGGCACTTAGTATTACTATAAAAGTGCTTGCTGCTCTTAATATTTTAATTAGCCTGTGAAGACTTACAACAAGTAAATGTATCACTCCAATAAATTTTCATTTTCTATAACCATTAGATCTTTTGACAAATTAAAATAAAATTTCTTGGGTCTAAGAGAGCTCAGATCAGAAATCATTACAATAGCATGTACACCTTGGATGAAAGGTGCTATAATTATGTGCATTTTCATATTTCTGTTCTATCAATTTTAGAGTAGTAAAAATACTCTGTATGCTATCATAATAATAGGTACATGTCATACATTTGTTCAAATGTATAGAATGTATAATAGGAGTAAAACATAATGTAAACTCTGAACTCTGGGTGATTATGATGTTCATCAATTGTAACCAATGTAACACTCTTGTGGGGGATCTAGAAAATGGGGGTGGCTATGCTTGCATGGGATAGAGGTATGGGAAATCTCTCTACCATTTCTTCAATTTTGCTGTAAACCTAAAACTGATTTTTTAAAAATTAAGTCTTAATTTTAAAAACAATTAAGTGATCATGGAATATTTTATAAGGAGATTTGAGACATTTTTACTTATCTTTCATATTTTCCATTAAGAATTCTTGTTCTAATGACTTTCCTCATTACAAAATGGTGCCATAATGGTACCAACGATTTTCCCACTTTCCTAGGTTTGCAATATCAGAGCCATGTATATTTCCACAACTTATCTGCCAAACTCAATCAATGATTCTTGCTTCCATCACACTGGCCCAAGCCATTACCATAAGACACTTGAACCACAGCCAGAACCCCTACATGGTCTTCTGCATCAGGTCTGCTTTGCTTCTTATTTCACTTGCACAGTGCTTTTTCCTTCCTCTTCTTGCCCTCCTTGTTTTGATCATTTCTCTCTTCAGCTACACATTTCTAATGGTCTTTTAGATAAAATCTAAAACCATTTATCTTTCAGAAATCTCTATAATTTGATCCTACAGTACTTCATCAGATGCATCTTCCTCTCCTTCTCTATATGGACTTTCGCTTCCAGCCAATGCTCTGCTCACACACCTTCTGTGATAGGCAGATAATGTCACCAACTCTGTCCTCCAGGCCCCCAACCCCTGCAAAAGATGCCTATATTCTAAGCCCTGTATACTGTGAATATGTAACGTTACATGGCAAAGGGAAATCAAGATTATAGATGGAATTAAGGTTGCCAATCAGCTGACCTTGAGAGGGGGAGATTATTCTGAATTTTTCAAGTAGACCCAAATGTGATCACACACATGCTTATAGGTGGAAGCAGGAGGCAGAGGAAAGAGAAAGAGAGATGGCAGTATGAGAAAGACCCAGCCTGATGCCATTGGCTTTGAAATGGAGAAAGGGGGTATCTAGAAGCAGGAAACGAAACAGATTATCCTCTAGAGCCTCCAGAAAGGAGCACAACCCTGCTGACACCTTGATTTTAGCATAATAAAATAGTTTGTACTTCTGACTTCCAGAATTCTGGTAAATTTGTGTTGTTTTAAGCCACTAGGCTTGTGGTAATTTGTTACATTAGCAATAGAAAAATAGTATCATCTATTGAATTCACTCTAATTGTAGAGAGCACCTTCTACCTTTAGGTGTTTGCTGCTTATATGACTTTTTTTCTCTTTAATTATATTGTAAACTATTGAGAACATGGTGCTTATACACTATACTTTTTAAGAGTATGTTTTATACACTGTGTTACCTTGGATATGGTAGATCCTTGGTTGTCTTTACTGACAATTTGATTAGGTTCGGCAATTTTTTTTTTTAACCTTCTTGTAAATATCCATCATAGAGGCCATTTCTCAGAGAGAAAAGCTACATTGATGTTTCCAGTACATGGCATTTATTTATCAATTTGCCTGGTCAAGGAAATTTACCATCTTAATTGGTGAATATGAACAGCATCTCTGAGAGGTCACTGCATTAATTTACTAAATTAGGAGCTAAGCCCTAGTGAGGCAAACAGATGTGTGTGTGTGTGTGTGTATGTGTGTGTGTGTGTGTGATTAGTTATACAGAAGAAGAATCCAAGTTTATAGGTATCATGTTTGTCTGATTCCAAGTTCCTGAGCTATCTTGACTTTTAAAATACTTGCTTACCATAAGACTAAATGAGCCATACAGTACTGGGCCCAGCTGTCTGGATTTAATTTACATATGAGTTACTATGATTCTTAATAGACCCTTGGAAAGTTGTACTATATCACATTCAGTGGTGCTACGTAGAGAATATCTAAAGAGCATGGGGAAAGGAACCTCTAAATTAACATGTTAGGGAGAGAAAGAGAGGAAAACCCTGTTTATTTTATTTACAATAAAGAGCTAATTTGATTGTAAGTTACAATGGCCAGTAGGCACATATAAGTGCTAAAATTGAATTTTTAAAATTCTTTTCCTTATTTACAAAAATTATGTTTTTTTTCAGTAATGTAATTTATTCATACCTATTGACTGAATTCCCAATATTTCAATCTAATGTATCTCCATTTTTTAAAGACAATTACAGATTTAAACACCTACAAGGTGCAGGAGATAAGTGGGTGCCTCTAGAATCTGCTGGAAGCCATTCCACACGTCATGCACACCCGCCCCACCCCCATTACAGCGTCCCTGGAGGTACAGCCGTGCTTGAGGATTTCTTAGTAGTTCCCAGCAAGTTCTAATGTGCACACACTTTCAAGAACTGCTGGATAGAAAATGAAGATATAGTCCTCATACAGGCAATTGTCTCCCTTTTTCTAGGTGGAATACAAGAACAAAATCTCAGCAGTTGCTGAAATTGAAAGATAAAATTTTTCTGTGACACTGAAAAATAAAAGGTGATATGGTACATAACTACTGTGTGGTGCATGCTTAAAGAGTATAGCTTTGGTATCTTGGTAAAAAATATATTTTGGTGAGGTCCAATATGAAATATCAATCATTAAAGAACATGTGTTCATAAATTTACGTTCTATAATGCTGGAGAAATATTGACCTGCATTGTGCACCAGAAACAGGTATTATCACAGGTTTTATAGTTGTATTCTTTTTTTATACTCTTGATTTTGGCATCTGTGATAAATTCTGGGCTCAACAATACCTTGTGCAAAAATTAAGACAAGGCATAAAAATTGTAGCCAGCTACTTCATGGATCAACTACCCATTTATTTAGAAGAAAATATTTGTGAAATTTCCATACTCCATGTTACATTTTTCTATTTTCAAATAAATCTGTGGCAGAAATAGGAGGATAACAAATGTATTGATAAGGATATTTTAATGAGAGCATGCAGCACATTAACACATTTTAACTTTATATTCCTATTTTAACATTAAAATTTACCAATTTAAGATGAATCCATATCATAGAGCAATAATTGTAGTCAAAGTGATGACAAATCAGTATTATAAATGTATAGTTGAAATTAAAGAATTTGAAAAAATATTCCAGGTTTCAACTATTAGGAAATCTTTCATGTTGTCTGAAGAAAATATCCCAATGGCAAGCAGAAACAAGTGAGAGGGTTAGAAAATGAAAAAAATGCTCCCATAAACTCTGAACATAGTTGTCACCGGGGGTTTGAGAAGACTGTGTGTAGATTATGAATTGCTCTATACATAAAAAGGTGTTAAAAATTTGTTCTTCAAAGCAAATCTATTTTTTCTACCAAGATACAGTAGTCCCATTCCTCCCAGACACTCACTCTTACAACTGAAAATCCCTTGTCATATCACAACAGCAAACATAGCAAGACACTGGAAAGCAGAAAGCCTAGGGACCTCAGGACTTGCTGAAGGACAAGCTGACTAGGTCCCTGAGCTTCCTCACTGCCTCACACAGACCTGGGAACAGTGCACCACTGAAGCCTGCCTCTGAGCCGCATAGGCCCAGACATATATAATTCACAGGAAAGCCTGTTCTTAGCTGAAGGACCAGGAAAAGAATAGCCTAACAATAGAATGCCATTTTGCATTACCTGCCCCACTTCAGCTAAACACAAACATGAAAATGTGAGACCTAATAGTAGGGTGAAAGGTGAGATTACTCACCAGTAGGCTTCACACCTCCCTCCTCTATAGTATAAGGCGGGGAGGAGGGTGGGAGGGGGGTGGAATTGAGTCTTTACCAGATCTGACATCACTGAAGATGAACAAGTCAGGGTCTAAGTCAGGGTTAGTAAGCACTGCCCCCTACTTGTGTTGCCAGGAAGGCCCTTTGAGTGGACTCCCACACTAACCTGGCTGAAACAAAATTAACACAGTGTTCTGAAATAGAGTTCCTGGGCACTCCTACTCCTCATCTGCTCTGAGCAGCAGGACCCAGTGGGGAGCTGAGCCTCATCCCTTTTCTGTATCAATGAGGCAGAATGAGGTGATGTGAAGAGGGTATTTAACTCTTTGCCTTCCACCCCTTGTGTTAACAGGGTGCAGTAGAGAGCCATGCCTCAACCTCCGCCTGAATGAAGAGGCCAAAAGAGGCAGTAGCAGGCAGGGCTAATGGTCACACCACTTCCCCTCCCTTTCTTTGGTTTCAGAAGGGCAAGTGGGAGCTATGCATACAGCAGTAACACAGTAGTGTGAGGCAGGTCTCCTTATGCCCCCTCCCTGGTGTCCACAGGGAACTGATCTTATGCCCCAGGAAGAGTCAAGGAGATGCTGAGAGTCAGTGCCCCACTCTGGCCTTTAAGAAGGTGTGGATTGGAAGCTGAACTTCCACTCCTCCAGTCTGCAAATTGGCAGTGTCAATCTCTCCCCATCTTTTACCAGATAGTGGCAGTGACACCCAGAATAAAGCTAATCACACACACACACAGAGGCATACACAGTCTTCATAATACACTTCAAAAGGGGACTGAATGCTAAAAAAGGGACTACAAAGGGGATACAAATTTTCATAATGTAATACTCAAAATGTCCAGGATGCAATTAAAAAATCACTTGTCTCTCCAACTCCTGGCAACCACTGATCTTTTATGGTCCCCATAGTTTTGCCTTTTCCAGAATGTCATATAGTTAAAATCATGAAGTATGTAGCTTTTCCTAATTGGCTTCTTTCACTTCATATGCATTTAAGCTTCCTCCATGTCTTTTCGTGGCTTGATAGTTCATTTTTAACACTAAATAATATTCCATTATCTGAATGTACCACAGCTTATTTATTCATTCTCCTATTGAAGGAGTCCTTGTTTGTTTCCAAATTATGGCAAGTAAAGCATCTATAAACATCCATGTTCGGGTACTTTGTGGGTGTAATTTTTCAGTTCATTTGGGTAAATACCTAGGAGTGCAATTCCTGGATTGTATAGTGTGAGTATGTTTAGTTTTGTAAGAAACTGTCCAACTGCATTCCAAATTGGCTGGATCATCCCCACCAGCAGTGAATGAGAGTTCATGCTGAGTGGAAAAAATCAACCTTATGATTCAATTTATATAATATATTTTAGATGACAAATTAGAGAAATGGATAATGATTGCCAGGGTTGAGGAATGGAGGTGGGGTGTGTTGTAGGAAGGAGGTGGATGTGGCTATAAAAAGGCAACACTAAAGATCCTTGTGGTGATGGACATGTTCTGTATCTTGAATGTATCATTGTCTATTGTACTATATTTTTGAAAGATGTTACCTTAGGGAGAAACTGGGTAAAAAGTATGTGAAATTATTTTTTACAGCTGCATATTAATTTGAATTACCTCAAGATAAAAATCTTAAGAATTAATCATCTACCCTACCTCAGAAAGATAACAGATAAAATTAGCTTTGGGGCATACATTCTTTCATCTCCATTAAGAAATTTGCATTTACCTAAAAATAAATGCCATATGTATAGAGCTTATCAATTTGCAAATCAACTTCAATAATGTTACCTCATTTAATTCTTCCAATAACCCCATTAGTTTTTATCTCCATTTAATATCTGATGAAATTGAGAAAGAGAATGCCCCAGGTGATCCAGCTAGTAAAGAGCAGAGTGAGGATTCAGGCTGTGTGCATGTCTTGCTTTTCTCATAAATGCTGTCCCTTGGTCTTTCTTCCTCTGTTCAGATACCTAATTCGTATTCCATCAATTACCTTCTTTGTCTAGATTTATTGCTTATAGATTTTCATTCTTCCTATGAGGCCATCTGCTACTTCTTAGAACTATCCTTAGTGCCCACATTTACCATCTGGGACTCCTCAGCCTCAGTCCTCCGATGGCTCCTCTCTGAACCTATGAGCCTCCCTCGTTCTCCAGTGGTTCTGGGTCTCAGGCCTTGTCAATACTAACACCACTTCACAGAAAGCTTCTCCTGGGTCAACAAATCCCCTCACCCACACCTGGCTCAACTCTTTTTTTCCATCAGGCTGTGACAAAAATAAAGCACACATTTCTCCAAGTGCATTATTTGCTTCAGTATGTGGAATATAAAGAATAAGTGGCCCAAGATATAAAAGTGATGCTAAGCTGTAAGAATTCAACACCAGCAGTCATGCCCACATATGGAACTTGATTTTCCATTTGGTGTGCCAGACTTCTGAGGAATGTCCAAAGTGTTTATTCACATTTGTGAATGACAAATGTTATTCACATTTGTGAATAACAGTAGGAAGAAATGTAATTGGCCCAAAGGGAGAACTTCTTTACCAGTATTTTAGAACCCTTATATTCAGTATTATAAATAGTTATATTTAGTATTCTTCAGAGATTACAAATTCCTAAAATGAATTATATGACATTTTAATACATCATGTATACATAATCAATGTTATATTATCAATAAGAACTTTAATGAATCAAGAAATGTCATTTCTTGACCTTAAAATATTCATATGGTGTCATGCATGGAAGCTTAATACCTTTCATTTGTGTTGATGTTAAATTCAAAATTCCAATGAATACAATCACTCCCAGAGTTATATTTCACTCATTTATTAATTTATTCAACTTTTACTTATGCTCATGTTTAGCAACACTGATACTAGTGGATATGGTACCTTCTTAAGTTTAAAACAAAATAGGCTTTCATGATTTTCCTGCATCCAACACAAGCTAAAGACTATAGAAATATCTTGATGAAGGCGAGGATTGAAATTGGACCAAAGAATTTGCATAGTCACATCTTATCATTATGTCTTACCATTTTTTGTTGCTAATATTGCTTTATAACATATAGTCTCATAATTAAATACTCACCTTGTCTTCTCATCCCCTTGCCTCTCCTCATTGCTTTCTATTCTTTCTACCATCTCTCCTTCCCATAGTCTCACTTTGCATCTCCTATGTCTCCCCTTCCTCACTTCTTAACTCCACCCCAACTATCTGTCTTTTCTCCTCTCTCTTTCTTGCCCATACCTACTCCTTTTCACCTTATCACTTCTACATTCACCATTTTCTATTCCATCTCTAATCCTTCCCTCCATCTTTTTCTCCATTACCAAGAGTGTGGCTTTTAACTTATATCTTCTTTATAAACATACCAGAGGCCCTGTGCATGAATTTGTGCACAGGTGGGGTCCAGCTGCCCGCTCCCGATGGGGGGAGGGAGGCAATCAGGGGCGGGGCCGGCCAGGGGGAGTTATTAGTGTCAAAGATCTTTGCAGGGTGTATACACGTTTGCTGTTGGCTTTCGGATGAGTTGAAGCTTCAAAGGCGTTTTAGTGTCAGGGACACTGACAGCTTGCATTTCTAAGCCTCTCCCTAGACAGGTAATGTGGTTTAGTTCCCTGCTGACAAGCCCTCTAAAGAGAGGCCGTGGTGTGATGTGGCTGCCCTCTTTGGTAGTAAGCAGTGGAGAGAGAATGCAGGAAGATGGTGGTTGTGCTGGGCACCTCTCCTGGACACCTGACTGATGGTCCAGACCGTGAGCAGTTTTCCTCCTGATCACTCGTCATTCAGGTTCTTGGTCTATGAAGGCTGGAGAGCGTTTACTTACTCAGAAGTGTGACCTTCAGTGATCGGGGGCGGGGCCAGCAGGGGGGAGGGGCCATGGGTGGTTGGTTGGCTGGGCCCTGCCCCTGATCGGGCTAGTTGGCCGCCGAAGTGCACGTCATAGCCACCAGTTGTTCTGGTCATTCTGGTTGTTCCGCCCTTCGGTCGCTTGGCTTTTATATATATAGATTTTTTTGTCCAGTGCATCAATATCCCCAGCTTGCCTAGAGGGAAATCTAGTTCTTACTGCCTCTAATGTAGAAAGAGAACCAGGATGATCCCACCCACAGAAGATGAGCATTTCTTCAACTATGAAAATGTGCACCCTTACTAGTAAAGAATTTATTAAACAGGATACAGATTTTTTAAGCAAAATAACATCCTCTTTCCCTCATTAAAAAAAATAATAATCCATCTATATATATAAAGAGCCAGGGTCCCTAACAACCAAAGGCTCAACCTAACACAAAAGTGCAGCTGGTGCCAAGGCAGTGACCCAGCACTGACTGTCCAGGGGCTTCGGATTAGGCCCAGAGAGAGGACTGCAGAGAGAGAGAGGCAGGGTTTGATCTGCAGCCTCAGTGGCAGCTATTGATCAGCCGTTGCCTCTCTCTTTCTCTAGGGCTTCACCAGCAGCTACACCTCTCTTTCTCTCTGGGCCTCCACAGGGGCTGCTGATCAGCCCCACCTCTCCCGGAGATGCTGACTGGCATAGAAACCGACCAATCAGAACCTAATCTGGGTGAACTAAGAAGGCAGAACCTAAGGTGGGGGCTGAGGAGGGGTTTTACAGGCAACAGCTGTTTGATGTAAGGTGTAAGAAAGCAGTTCAATTTTTTAATGACCACTTTGGCAGTATAGTGCATATGGCTGGCCGTCAGTCCCAATATAGGGATTTTGTCTGCCAAGAGCATCTCCTCCTGCTGAAAAAGGCTCTCCCCCCCACCCCCATTTAAGCAATCCTATCCTATATAATCTATCTATACTAATAAAAGGGTAATATGCTAATTAGACAGGGTCAACTGGCCATCTTCTGGACATCCGAATTCCTTCCAGACAAAGCCATGGTGGTGGGGGTGGAGGCAGAGGCAGTTAGGGGTGATCAGGCTGGCAGGGGAGGGTAGTTGGGAGTGAGATCAGGCCGGCAGGGGGTTAGGGGCAATCAGGCCAGCAGGGGAGGGCAGTTGGGGGCAAGATCAGGCTGGTAGGGGAGGGCATTTGGGGGCAAGATCAGGCTGGCAGGGGAGGGCAGTTAGGGGCGACCAGGCAGGCAGGCAGAGGCAGTTAGGGGAGATCAGGCAGGCAGGCAGGTGAACAGTTAGGAGCCAGCGGTCCCAGATTGCGAGAGGAATGTCCCCAATTGAAGAGGGTGCAGGCTGGGCTGAGGGAATCCCCTCTCACCCCATGCACGAATTTCGTGCACAGGCCACTAGTTTCTTTTATAAATTTTGATCAGGAATTTTATAAGTATGAGACTAGCAATTTTATGTAATGTGCTGGAGGTATAGCTATGTTGTTAGCACTTACAGCAAGTGAAAAATATAGGTTAAAAATAAAACCCAACTATCATATCATAAACATATCTCTTCTTTCATTCCAAACAAATGGTCTATTATTGCACACACAAAAATACATATCAAGTAGGAGATAACTGAATAAAACTCTTCGACCAAAGAGAAAGATGAATGGAATGAGAAGTAAAAAACCTAAAACCCTAATTGTGATGTACTTAAGAGAATATAATTTTTCATTTTAAAGAATACTTAAGTGATTTAGAGAAAGCCACACTATATGACTTAATAACTATTTAGATTTACAGATGCATCAGAAAATTTGGTGTTGAAAATATATAGTCTCTTAAGAATACTTTTATGAAGAAGACACTTTACTAAGTAAAAAAAAAATACAAGGGAGAACTCTACCAATGCATAAAACAATTAGATTACTGCTTTACTGAATTACAAATCTTGACCAATTTGAGGTAGCAGTTTAATTTGCTCACACATTATTTACAGAATTTTAATGGGACATCTTCCTGAATTTGATTGTTGTCGTTATTTTTCTCTATCAGTAGTCTCATTTGGTCTATCAGAGGTGGTTTTAAAAATGCAATTTGGCAATATAATTGGTAAACCTAAAATTTAATTTACCATTTAAATTTAAATGGCAATTATTACCAATTTTTTCATGTTTAATTACTAGGGCCCTCTCAGGTGTAAATAAAGAAGAAATGGTCCTTCACACTTTTCCCCACTGATACATAAATAAAAAATACATATTGTTCTCTTATGCTGCCAGAAGATCCTTTGTGACTTTTACCACAATGTTTACCCATGACAGTGCTTCAAATGTCTTTAAATATGGCATTATCTTGTTATGTCAGTGATTTCTAACCTCCACTTAACATTGGAATCATCTCGAGAACTTGGAAGTAAATGCACCTACTTGGACATCACTCCTGGAGACTATGATGTTACCAGTTTTTTGAAAGCCTGGGGCAATGAAAAAATTTTTAGAGCTCCTTGGGTGGTTTTTATTTGAAACTGTGTTTTAGAACCATTGTTGTAAATGCACTTTGGAGCCAAGGAAAATGCAGTTCCACACTACTTTTTTTAACACAGTTACCCCTATTACTAACATATTGCAAGTCTATAATTTACATAAGGGTTCACTCTTTGTGTTGTGCATTCTATAGGTTTTGACAAATGTATAATGGCATGTATCTGCCCTTATGGTATTATACAGAATATTTACCCTGCCCTAAATGTTCCCTGCTCTGCCCTTTTATACCTCTCTTCCTACTGCACTCTTTTTTTTCTTTCAAGAATATTTGAGCAATTTTATTTCTGGTTTCAAAATACTGAATGATTTATATGAAACAATCTATATGTTCATCAACAAGTGTTTAGACAAACTAATTGTATATTAAGAAAATTAAATACTTATCAGTAGAAAGGGACAAACTACTGTATCACCATTGAAATTTTCTAATGCAAAGATATTCTGATCCTAGAACAAAAGAGGGAAGATTAAACCAAATATCTGAGTAGTGAGGGTTAATAGGGAATGGAAAGCGTGAGAGGTCATGTTTCCATAAGGAAACTAGAGCCTATGTTGGTCTTCCAAATCAGAGAGATGGGATATGTCATATACACTGTGGAGTGTCTGGCTTCCATATGTGCTCAATAAATGTTTGTTGAGTGAACCCATTTATTTGTAGGACCCAAGATAACTTAATTTAACCTCACTGTGAAATTGCATTTAAAATATGTATTTTATAGTGAGAAACAAAATTGGTTATTCCAAAAGAGAATAATAATTCACTAATATTATTTTTATGTAGGGATATATTTTTTAATCTCTCAAAAAATGTTTCTACTATTTACTTTATACTTACCACACCTACACACATATTCATATACTCGTACATACACATATACACATCTGTATGTATAGCCTTTGTTTAATTTTGCCTTTTCCTTTTTATTTAAGTGAATTTACCAAATTGTTAGAAACTCTCAATTTTACAATCTCTTTTATAATTGTTCCTTCAGTACTAAACCAAGAGTTCAACTGAGATTAGGACCAGTATTATATGTATTTTTGTTGTGTTTTTAGTTTCATTAAGAATTTAGTGCACATTACTGATGAGGCTTGGTAAATCAAGTTCCAGTTTAAGAAAACATAGTTGTCGAATAAATACTTTGGCATAAAATTGCTACTTTGCATGCCAAATATCTAGCATGTATTTTTATCTCATCATTTTATCATAATAGCAGCATTATAACTCTGGAAATAAGTTGAAAACTTGGGTATGAAGTGAGCTCTCTTCAGAGGAAAAGAATTCTTCCAAAAGCAAGCAGTTGTTTAATCTCAAAAAAATAAGCCATTCTGCCCTAACCGGTTTAGCTCAGTGGATAGAGCGTCAGCCTGCGGAATGAAAGGTCCTAGGTTTGATTCCGGCCAAGGGCATGTACCTTGGTCGCAGGCACATCCCCAGTAGGAGGTGTGCAGGAGGCAGCTGATCGATGTTTCTAACTATCCCTCTTCCTCTCTAAAAAAAACAATAATATATATATTTTTTTAAAAAAAGAAAAAAGTCATTCATTCATATATTTGCTGAAAATTATAAAAACAGTATATCTGTCCAGAAACTACCAAAAGTACTTCCATAAAGCATATTATATTTTTTGCAGATATTTATATTTATAAAATAAAAAGATAAGATATGTAATCTAAAATGGGCATATATTTTATATAGTGCTATATAGATTGAAATCTTAAAATATTTAATAATAAGACATAATATTGTCTTTATTTTTTGAATCAATCTTTTATAAAAATGCATCTTTATTGTTGAAAGTATTACAGATGTCCCCTTTTTCCCCGTTGACCCTCTCCACCCCACCACTCACCTCAGGCCTTTGTAGTAGTACTTAGAACTTATTTAGAAAAAGTAATAAAAAATTACAGTATTTTAATTTTTAATTAGAACTTTATTTTATGAATTAAAAGTAGTGGGGTGTGGGGCAATGTTCAGAAACTACTCTGATCTGTTTTATTTGCATTTTTGTCAAATAGTAAAACCAAAAGCTTCATTTTTTTTCCAACAGTGGTTAATAAGTAATTTTCTCCACTTCCATTTTGTTATTTCCTGTGTTTATTGGCCCAAGAAATACGGTTTCCACCACAGATGATTATCTACAGCTATCCCAAAGAGAAGTGTTGGATTGGCAGCTGCCTAGGGAAATTTGTATTTTTCTGAATATTTTTTTCTCCACATAGCTCTGTATGCTGTTTCATAGACTTCCCATGTGTGATTTTAAATGAGTTAAACTGAGCAGTCAGGAAAGCTCATTTCTTTTCACTTTATTTTAGTTTTTTGAAATGATTTCAAGCAGAGGGAAGGATACATAGTGCAGCAGTTAGATGAGAAATCTTAACCTCCAAGATCTGTACCTCTAATGCAGCTCACAGACATAACATTTTTAAAAAGTTTTTGCTCCTGATAGAATTACTGGGTTAGTTTGAAGACAAAGAACCCAAAAGAACTTCCTACTGAAGCCTTAGCTCATTGGGCTAATGGACAATTGCTGTGTTCAGAATCACATGAAATCCTGTAAAATCTCTCTTTGCATTTTGAATCATCTCATATTTCTACATAAAGCTGACTTGTTCAGTTTTCTCATTTAACAAAACATATTCATATCTTCAGTGGTCTGGCCGAGGTTTGATTTCCATTTCTACTTCCCCACTCATCTTACTCAATTTGGCTAACATCATCTAGATTAAGTTTACATGTTCCACAACTGCCAGTTTCACAAAGAATGTGGTTCAATATTTGCATTGTAAAAAATTTGGATATTTTATATTCAGTTATGAGTTACTTGAGGGAAGGTATTGTATTGCTTTGTATTACTTTTATTTAGGAAAATTTCAAGAATATATGAAATGCTCAATAAACACTTATTGAAGGAAGGAAGGAAACAACAGTGTGGTAATTGCCTAGGGAGGGGAGGGTGGGAAGAAGTGGAGGAGGCTGTGGGAGTATAAACAGTGATGGACAGAGACTTGACTTGGGATGGTGAACATATGATGCGTTGTAGAATTGTGCAACTGAAATCTGTATAATTTTGCTAACCAATATCATCCCAATAAGTTCAATAAAAAAAATCTATAAGCAGTAACTTGGGAATAGTTGGGGAAAATGTAATTTACTTTTAAGAATTTAAAGGGTAATTGTTTAGCTGAGGAAGAGGGTCTAAGGATGAGTCAGTACTCAAAAAGATATACATAGATTTGATTATTGTCTCTGGTGGTGCTTAACAAAAGATTGGAGGCCCCTTAGATGAGCAGATTGATCAGCTAATCAGGAGAAACTTGCAAATGGCTATAGCATTCAGGCCCAGTAACAAACAGGTGTTTGTGAGGTACTAGAGCATTCCAAATAGAAGGTGAATATATGCTGGAGCAAATGATTATATAAACTGTGAAGAATACCTAATGGAGAGAATTAAGTAAAAGTTAAATGATCAGATATTTAAATACATGAAGCTTAAAATGTAACACAATAATAATAATAATTGGTTGAAGAAAATAATAACACTATTTAGCCTTCATTTCGAATCCTTAAGCTATCTGTATTATTTCAGGTTTATAAGTATGATTTACATATTTTATTGCTCCCTCTTATGTTTTTTAAAGTTACCATTTTGAGGGTCATGGACCTAGGTTGAAGTACATATTGTTTTCAAACAGAATTTGTGCTGTGATAAAGCAACACTCTATGGTGAATGCAATTTACCTAGTATTATCTAGTCTCAACACAAAAATGTGAAGTACATTGGACTGGCAAGGGCCATTCAGTCAAGATGTTTATGACATGGTATAAAAGTATTTTCTCTTTTTGTTTCCATGACATGATGAGATCTTTCCCCACTTTGTTATTCAGCTCTCATGAGCTTATCCTCACAGAACAACCATGATACGGAGGTTTTCTGATATCAGTGTGAAGCCTTCTCAGAAGAGCCTGCTCTGACTAACCTTCCTTTTCTCTATTTTTCTCTGGACTTTCTTTCTTGGAATCTTTTGTGTTCTGGACATTGTTCTTGTCCTGTGCTGCCCCTTGGCCACTGAGAGTTCACATGGAAAGCTGTACTCATATATCAGGTTCTTACATGCTTTGCTGATGTAGTTTATTCAAAGTTCATTTTAAGTATAGTTTTTATCAATTTGATTGTCAATGAGAGTTCCTTCTTACAGTGTATTCTACAGGATTTCTACTGCTATTTACTTGCTATTTCTGAATTAGTATTTGTGTGTGTTTGTGTGTTTGTGTGTATGTGTGTGCATCTAATCTGAGTGTCTTATTGTCCCGAACTGCTGTGCTATAGTCTTAAAATTGGAAATCATTTATTTTTATTTATTATCTTAAATAATGGTCACAATAAATTACTGAATGTTTCTCTAATATTAATATAGAAGTTATATTGAACAGAATGTAGTTGCCCTAACATGTTCTGTGTGAAACTTTAAATACAATCTCACAAAGGACCTTGCTATTTAATTAATTCATGTCCTCTGTTGTGTAGGATATACTTGCTCAACAGCCTTAACAGGTGTTACCAAGCACCTACATGACTGCTGCCTAAGCCATCGGGTGATTAGAAATATTGATCCCTTCTATAATTTGATTGATGGTAGGGCCACGATATGACATATGAAGGGAGGCATACAACATTCATGAAGAAGGTAGACTGTATATTCTGAACTTTTAAATAATACAGAAGTCCAGGGATGTCGAGAAATGGGACACAAATGACAATGGAAGTACATAGCTGATCTGGAAAGGATGATGGTAGAAAAATGGGCAAAGGAAAGGAAACTTGAAATTATAATTGACCCAGAATAAAATACCCTTTAGCTTGTGGGAAGATAAAATGTGTGCAGTCACAAGTCTGTCTTGGTGAATGTTGAGAGCATTGCTGTTTGGGAAGAAGAATCTTTCTCTATATCCCCTGATTTTCCCTATGTGAACCAACCCTGGATATGTTTTAAGTGAGTACATAAAACAGTTAGTGTATGTTGCTGGGTTTTCAATTATCTTAGGAGAAAGCAACAATCCACCTGCAGTTTTCTTGTTTTTTGTTTTACAACAGGCAGTTAACGTAATGAGATTCCAAAACTTTCACATTGCCTGCATGACAACAGCTTCCTAATAGACTCTATTTTTCAAATTAACTTGTATTTGCACTAACAAA
>NW_005363247.1:8800356-8877863 GCF_000412655.1 Myotis brandtii
ATATATATATATATCCACAATGAAATGACTTCCTTGCATAGTCCTGAGTTTTTTACATATTTTTGTTGGTCTTAGAACAATTTACCTGTAATAACACACCTTTTAATATATTTAATATAAAATAAAATAACACCATCACCATCACCATCATCATCACTGACATTTAAAATGAGGTCTTTCAGTTGTGGATGGGGAAGTTTATAAACTATTAGCTTAAAATGTTTTCTATAAAACAATAATTTCCTATGGTTATATCTGAATACAACCACAGGCAGTGATAACACTTCAAAAGTTAATGAAACTTGGTGGGTAACATAAGAAACAGAGGATTAAGATGGTTTGAGCAGAATGGGTATTGCTGTCTGTCTTGCACTGCTCTGGGCTGTACAGTCTTCCTGCTTTCAGTCTCAACTGATTTGACCTGAACTTGGTCAGTGAGTAGGATGCTTGGTGGCTTAGGATTCGTTGGGAATCTTATGGCTCAGGGCTGTTAAGGTTTTCACAACTGTTTTCTGAGTGTTAAATTCTACCTATGTACTTTTTAAAAATGGAGCTGCTAATCTGGGGACGACTCAGGTAACTTTTGACACCTATAACACAGGTCCAAATCATGATTTCTATACTTTGTGGCATTTTAATTTATCTAAGCTCTAATCAAAATAGCACCCAGTGCTTCTTGCCCAAAGGCAACTCATCTTCTTGACAAGTTCCATTTCCATTTACTTATTATCGTCCTTCTCTCTGGAAACCTTATAATTATCTCTGACACCTCCTCCTCCCTCGCTTTGAAAATCAGTTCGTGGCCAACATTTGTAGTTTCTCTCTGTCATGTCTCGTCCATCTCCTCTGTCTGTTGGCTTTCAGTGCTAGTACTCAGAGAAGAACCTTATCATATTGTGCCCGGCCTACTCTAACCCATTTAATTCACCTCCTGACAATAGCTTACATTTTCTAAAATTCAGCTCAAGTTTTATTACTTTCCAATTCAAACTGAATTCATATATTAGGTTCCCATAATATATCTCCAACCTTCCTGTTTTAGCTCATATTTAATACACTGGTACTACTTTCATATATACTAGTACTTCAATCTATTTAAATGGCTGATTTTCAAATTATGGTCAGAATTCTTAAGTTTATTCTTTCTTCTCTTCTACCTAAAGTGCCATTTCTCCTTTTAAGTATCCTTCCCAGCATAAATTTAAATAATAAAAAGTTACTCAACTTATTAAGGATAAGCTAAAATGCCATATAATCTAGAGATTCCTAGATTTCAGATACTACTCAAGCTCAAGGTACTTATGGGCCTTTTAAACTCTGGCACCTGTAATTATACTTCTCTTTGAAACTTATCCTATTCCTTATTATATTTTAATTTATTTTGAATTTGCTTACTCCAGGGCTTTCTATCTCTCCTCAGAGCAGGAGGCAAACTCTTCATGGGAATCTATTCATATCATGCAGTCATTTCTCAGATAGTAGGATATAATTTTTCTTCTTCTATTCAGTGGAGGTGCTTCTACCAACTTACAGGCTTCCTTGACTTCATAGGAAAAGATAAATCACTTACATTCAGAACCTACTATTCTCCATTTAGTTAATTTGGCTTATATAGAAATTCTATTAGTGCTACAAAATGGCAAGCTCTCATATCTGTGCTTGCAAAAGTACTTTAAAATAACCTTAAATGTAAAATCAATGAAAATAATATGGTGTTTCCACAAAAGAGAAATGATGGTAATCACTCATGATTTTCTAAGAGGAAAATAACATTTAGGAATCTCCTTTTCTCCTGATATTTGTGATAGAACTGAGCTGAATGCAAGTCATGAAATTCTGATCAGACACTGCTTCTCTGGAAACACTGCAGCAGTGCTATACAGATTTTTTGGTAAAATTCACCTGTTGTTTTCATGTTTATTTTTTAATGTGCTACTCACTGAGATTTAAATTTTAGAAATCTTAAGAAATTTCTTAAAATTTAAATTTTAAGAAATTGGGACTCAGATTTATTAAATACTCAGCTATGATTACAGGAATAGAGACTATCAGAAGCAGGACTTAAACCCTGATCTTCTACTTTAAAATGTATGCTTATTCCATGTCACTCTGGGGCTTTCCATGCAGGCCAAATTAATTCATCAGGAAATAATAGGAATTATTGAAATAAAACTTGCTGATTTCCTACTAGAAACTACTTTTATTCTGGGTAAACTTCTTTTTCTAATAATTTTTGTCCAATAATTTGAGATTTAATTTCTTCCCATGCTACACTCTCTCATTCATTCAGTAATCTTTTAGCAAGTGTTTATTGATAATTTACTATATGCCAGGAACAGTGTTGTGCTACCTGGAATGACAAACAATGCAGACCTAATGGAGCCTTTTCTAGCAAAGATTATAGTTTAGCAAGGAAGGCAATGATAATTAGTCTATTTCTAGTATAAGTTTTCTAGTAGATGCTCCTATAGGTAAAGTAGTTCTCAAACTTATCTGAGCATTGGAATTACCTAGAGAGCTTTAAAAATTCTACTGAGATTTTTCTAACTTAAATGTGATTCATAATTGCATAAGAATCTTATTAAAATGCAGATTCTGATTTAGTGTATCAGAATCTTACTGCCTTCTGATTTAAACTCATTATTGAAAATATCAATAATAGTTCCGCACAGCAGCAATTAATTACAAAATGCAATAAAAGTTTCCATTTTCAAAACAACAAATATTTCACAGTACCTAGGACTAAAGTTAACAATAATATGTTGAAGCACTTTAGTAACAAAATTATATAAATATTTGAAAGGTGCAAAACTGACCTAAATAAACAGATATTCTATGACATTGAAAGAAAATTTTAGCTATCGTAAAGATCATATCCCCAGCAAGTTACTGGGATCGGACACTAGATTTTGCATTTCTAACAAGATTTCAGATGATGTAAAAACTACCGGTCTATCCTGAAAGTTGACAGTGCAGGGTTGCATGAGTGTTTGTAGGTAGAGGAAGGGGATATAGAAGATTGGATGTAGAAACTTAAGAGATGAAGATGGAAAATTTCCAAGGGTAAATTCTTGAGGGAATCTATGAGGTAGATCTGGATTTGATCTTAAGGACAATGAGAGAACTGTGACATGTTTCAAGCCAAGAGATGCTGTGAGCAAATTTTTATTGTACAAACATCACTTGGGCTACAGAATGGGGGAATGGATTGAGGAGAGGGACCAGTGAAGAAAATGGAAGCAATTGAGGCAGCATTTAAATAATCTAAGTGAGTGAGAAAGACAGTAAAGAGTGGTAGGATAAATGTTTTCATATGACTATAACCCTGTATTCACTTACATCATGATCTTCCTTGCACAGTCCTTGAGCCACAATTAAGGATTTTATCTGGGGTTTTGTTATAAATAGAATTAGTTTAAGAGATGAGAGAAAAATTTTTGAAATTAAACTGCATGTCATATTTGATATCCTGAGAGATATATTTCCTTCCTATTCTGAACATTCAAAATATGTTCCCTTAAAGTGATTTTATATCCTATTTTGCCCAGGATAATCCAAGATGTATACCTTCTGTCCCAATATAATTATTAATAACATTCTTTTATTCTCAAAAGTGATCTATTTGGACAGTTTTGTCATTTTTTAATGAAAATATCCATTGTCATTTGGTTTGTTGGGTAGAACATTGACTTTCTCTGGATCAGTTTATTTTAATAGCAGGTATGACTATGCTGTATCAAGAAAAGTATACCATGGTCAGCCAAAATATATGTGTTGTGACAGCTGGCTATGTTTGCCCCTCTACGGCAATAGTAATTGGGAATACCTATTCAAATCAGCAGCAGGAGCTTTACATACAACTGTCAGCATGTTTGTTGGTTTAAGCAATAATCCTAGAAGGTTTTGCATTTGGTTTTTATGTAGAAACACACTGACTCTCTTTACAGCTTGTACCTCATCTCCCTCCCTTGTTTAATACACTACAAATCTACCTTCATCCTGTCCCTCAAACACATAAAACTCATTTCTGTAATGAGAAACTTTTCAGGCTTTTTCTCTGCCTGCATAATTCTTCCCCAGATTTTTACCTGCTCACTACCTTCTTGCCCTTAACCTCAGTCTATGTCTGCTCCTCAGATAAGCTTTCCTTAATAACTTGTCCTAACTCACATCCCATAACTTATCTCATTTATATGTTTTATCTTCTGTATAGCTACTTAACAATATTTGTTAGTTTTTTTCATTTACTCAAATTACTTTTTAACATATTTATTGTCAGTCTCAATCATTACAATGTAAGTGCCATGACAACAGGAACATTGTTCTATACTTAAGCACCAAAGTCCCTCCTGCATGTGTTGCATTATTTAACTCAGAACATTAGTTCAATGCATATTAAAATGGATGAGTGAATTTATATCAGCTCTATCATTTACAAACAATGGGACTTAGGCAAATTATCGCACATTTCTAAGACTCAGTTTTCAAATCTATAAATTGACTGTAATAATACTTTATAGGTTTGTAAGGCTTTAAAATATATTTCAATTAAGAAAATTTTCATTTTAAGTAGCATATAGTATGTGCACAGTAAATAGAACTTATTTTTATTATTAGCTACAGGTAAGAGCAGCATCTCACTTCCCAACCATTTTGACATCACTGTTTGAAAACACAGACTGTATAACAGATTTAAGAAAAATTGTGCCCTGAAGGATATTGAATATACACTTAATTTGTATTAAATTTATACAAATTTGTATTTGTATTAAATTTGGGGTGACATTGGTTAATCGGATTATATAAGTTTCAAGTGTACATTTCTATGATACAAGATCTATATATTGCACTGTGTTCCCAGCACCCGAAGTCAAACCATCTTCCGTCACCATACATAAGTAACCTAAATAACCTGCATAGCAAGGATAGCTTCTGCAGTTTTAGGGAATGACTAATCTGGTTATTTTTAGGTAGTTCCCAGTGTGGTGTTTTCAGGTCATTTTGTTACATTAAATGTAATATAATGAAAGAATATACCCCTTCATATTTCAGATAAAAGAAAAATCTTTCTGCTTACCTTACAGACATGTCTCAGATTTCCTGCACCTAATTTTTATCTTTTATCTGAAAAGTGTGAGAAGGATTTCCCTCCTCTCAGGTTAGGCTGACAAAGCTTCAATGGAAACTCTCATAAATGGGCTGCATTTCCCCCCATAATTTTACTAACTTTATACTGCATTATTAGGTTAGTGGATTAATTCTTTTCTATAGTTATTTCATTATTGGAAAGTACTCGTTGTAAAGAGTGATGCATTTGTTATGATTATCTTTCACATTTATGCAACAGGATTCCAATTAAAATGAAATAGTAAACAAAGCAGCTTAGAAACTTTCTTATTATTTTTAAATATAAATTGCAGGTTTTCTGTAATTATAATAATATGATTCTGCATTTTATTTAATGGAAGGACTTAATTAATGAAAGATGGAGGCTAATTGGAATATAAAGGTGATGAATGGTTGTCAGGCCATAAACAATAGCTTTTTAATTATCAGTATCTTTTCTACAGATTATCTAATTTGACATCTTATATCCTCTTAAAAAAAGGATATTGCAATAGGAGTCAAAAGATCATTTATTCTTCTGTCAGTTTGCTGTATAAACTAATCTGTTAGGATGCATATATTCTCATGTTTAATGTCCCAACCTTTAACAAAAAAATAATAACTTGATCTCCAGAATTAATCATCTCAAAAGTATGTCAGGTTCTCAGACATATGGTAAAATACTAGTACAATGGGTGAGTAACTCATGTAAAAACAAAACAAAACAAAAACTCAGTAGAAGCAATGCGTGAAACTATGTATTTCCCATAGCCCTTATGCTGAAGAAAAAAAATCAGTTTTTTTAAAAAGTATATATCCTAATTACATTAATTGAAGATACTATATCATCTTGGATAGTATTTGAAGAGATGGAAGATGACAGGCTGTAAGTGAAGTATTAAAATTAAATAATCACATAGATAACTCATCTTTTACTCAATAGTTTTAGTCTTTTGAGGCCAAAGTACTTATGTCAGAATACTTATGAAATGATGACAAAAAAAAAACACCTAGTTTGTGACCACCTATTATTTCCTGTTTTCAATTCACAAAATGGAGAGAGCTCTTTGTATAAAGAAGTCCATTATCTATTCAGTAAAAGAACACACAAATTACCTAAATCAGTTAGTACTTGAAATTCTTCATAGCAATGAGTGATAAAGGTATCTCCAGCTGCAGTTTAGTGAATACATCAGAGAGCCTTACAAATCACCACTGATTCCTAAGGGCAATGTTCTTACTGCTTTCCATCTTTTCTCCACTTTTCTATCCCTCACTCTCTTCCTTCCTTTCAAAAACTTCCTCAAAATCCTTCCATCTCAAAAACCTGAATTGTGGCAGATATTTGTAAGTCTGTCTGAACTTGCTAGGAAAATAAAATTATTCTTCTATGTAGGAAAAGCATTATAAAGGGGGTCAAAACTAAATAGATATAAGATGAAGAACAGATTTGTTGAACCATTATGGCTGATGAAACATTTTTTGGGAGCATGAGGACCCTGATACCTACAGACAATGCACAACGGAGATTAGATTCTTAAGGAAAATCAGCAGAATCAGAATTAACTTTACAATACAATGAAATCTCAGAGTCAAAATAGTACAGCACCTGCCCTTTAAGTCTCATCTTAAATGTATTCCCTTTTTCAATGTTCCTTAGTTCTTACATAAATTGACTGAGTTATTCTAACTGTCCCACTCTCCCAAATTAAGATCTTCCTGTATTTTTTACACCCTTCCGATAAAGATGTTTTTCTCACTCTTTACCTCATGTATATTCATTCTGCAAGTCTCAACTTAAAATGTTGTTTCCTTTAAAAAGGCAATTACTGGTTCTTCCTAATGCTTCAATCCATTCTAAATTAGTTCCTCTATATTTTTATAGTATCCTATATGTATCTATGAAATACTTGCCAAATTATGTATTATTTTTTAAAATTCTATATTGCTGCACTATCCTGTAAAATCCAGGAAGGCAGGAACCATGTATCTTTTATTCATTCCATATCCTCAATATCTGGCACAATTCTTTTCACATGGAAAATGTGCAATGCATAATTATGGAAGGAAGGAGGAAAAGGAGGAGGGATTTCTTTATATATCACCATAAAATAAATTATAAAATAAGTTATAGTTTCCATTTGAGTACAGAAAAAATAAAAAGTTTGGCCTTAATGTAACCACAAATGTTTACATGGAATAAATGTGTGTGAAACATATGGATAATTTACATGATGAAATAATTATTACAAACAAATAAAATTTAGTAACTCTAAGAAAAGAGATGACAAATATGCATTTAAGAAGTCTTCTTAGCTAGACAGTTTATGCATGTACATTACTTTTTTGCTTTTGAAATAATTTCCCCAAAAGATTCCATTAAAATGGTGATATCCATTCATACAAATTGAACAGAAGATATTTTATCCTTTCTGTATTGTTTGAAAATAAAATGTGGTTATTTTTAGGTTGCTATAACAGGTATATCAATATCTCAGCCATTTCATCTTTGCTTTCATGAAATTAGCATTAACTTTAAAACCTTAGTTTTTGTTAGTCTTGAAATTTAGTCTCTAAGACCTTATGCTTGAAGAGATTATGACTTCTCATAAAGCTTAAGATCTGTAATACACTTCTGAAAACTGATACTATAGATCAGTTAATTGTAATAATTATTTCATTATGTCCCCAGGCACTAGCTCATTAGCCCAGGCAACTAGAGACATTTACAGCAACATTGTCCTCATAGTTAGCCAGGAAGGAACAATAGGGATGAGGTGAGGAAGAAGTCTTAGTCCTCAGTAAAGAGCATCAAGCTCTACTGATAACACCACCTTCCATGGCTATGTGACTTTGGGCAAGAATAGTTCACCTCTCTGTCAATTTTCTCAATAATGAAATATAACAGCTGTACTAGATAGAGCTCCTAAGTCTCTTCCATTTCTCAGATGAGGAATCTGAAGTCAATTCCTCAGCATCACACATAAAGTGCACCACAGGCCCAAGACTAGAACCCGCAGGTGTTGACTTCCATTCCAGTGTGATTATCAGAACACAGCTCTATCTGCTTGTAAATGATGAGGCTCCATCTCTTGCTGTGGACTCTCAAGTTCTTACTGTACAATTAGGTTTAGCCCTTAAAAAAAAGCCATATGCATAGAAGGAATTATTATTAACAATCTCTGAAGCCTGGGGAAGATCATAATAAATATGTACAAAAATACTGAAATTAGTAATAATTATGAAATGTACCCTATCCACAAAAATATATACTTTCCACAAAAATTAATTATCCTAAGATAATTAGGTTAAAATTATAAGTATGTAACTTGTGGATTTAACAGTTTTCCAATAATCACATTGAATATCCATTAATTATTTCCTTATTTCCTATTTCTATAAGTTGCTCATGTATGCTGCATTTTATGCTTATTGAAATAATTAAATTATTTATTACCTAAAATACTATTTAAATACTACTTTTACACACATATCTAAATACTATTATTATTTTGTATTAGCCTGCCTTTCTGGGGTTATTTTGGCTGTGTTTTAAATTTCATTACCATATTCTTTACATATTTTAATGTATTAATGAGGGCATAAAGTTTCATTTAACTTCATTATGTAATTTAGATTAAGTATTACAACTTAATGTAGTCTCTAAATATTTTCTGTATAATTTCTCTTCATTCATTTCTATTTATTGCTTTACATTCTTCATCTGTCCATATCTTAGTCAATCAATGTATTCCTACTTTAGATAAATTTTAACAAAACAACTCACAATGTGTGTCCAAATGTTTGAATTTAGTGAAAATTAATAATTTTCATTATATTCCTAAAAAATATCTCTCAAAAGTCAAACTGCTATTGCCTACTTTCAAAATAACCCTGTGGAAATTTTCTTTTTTTTTCCTTGAAAGTAAAAGCAATTTATATTGATTTATAAGGATAAATTGGGGTTATTTTCTTCAGAGTGAGTCAAAATGAAAATAAGATAGTCTTTTTCTTGGTGTGTTTCACTTTCTTTTGCTCATTTGTATTCTTTCAAAATTATTTAGTAATATTGTTAAAAATTATATTTTATGTTTATAACCTGCCTTGTTCCTAAAAGGCCTTAAGATGCCTGGCATAATTTTTCATTCATTTTACTTTAGTGATAGAATCTATATCAGAGTCTGCAAAATCTTTTATTTATTCATCAGTGATTTATAAAGTATACCACTATACTATGTACTAGCACTGGGCTAGGTGTCAACAGCATAATCTTAACCTTAACTGGGGAGAGGAGAGTACAGAGAAGGGGAAATATTGGATTAAATATAGTGCTCCTCTAACACTCCGCTTAGGGTGGTCCAGAAATATTCCCAAAGAAGGCAGTATCTAAACTGAGTCTGGTGGATGTATAGTTATTATCCAGTAATTTTTGAAGTGATAAAACATCTAAGATTATTGTAAGCAAAGAGAGCAAGAAATGTGATACACTTGATGAAATAGAAGACATTTTTAGTGGCTAAAGTACATAAAATGAGGGAGGCAGTGATGAAAAAAGAGACTGGAGAGGAATACAGAGATTAAACATTAAAACTCTTGTAAGCAAACCATCTTAAAGAGTTTTGACTTTGTTACAAGAACAGCAGGAAATCTTTTAAATATATAACATAGAGGTGATGACTTCAGAATTGAGTCTAATAAGATCTCTAGTTATAACAAGGACAAAGTATTTTGGGGATAGTATGGGACAAGAATAGAGGAATTAAGACCAGTTAAAAGGTTGTTGAACTAATCGAGATGGTGATAATATAGACCAAGACAGTGATAGAGAAGGTGAGAAGATGTTTAGGTAGGAGAGGGGTAAGCATTAGTCAATGCCACTGTTGTCTATGCTATGTGTGCCTATGTTTCAATCCAGTATTTTTAGTATGGTTAATTCAGTGCCAGAATACCAGTCAAGCCTAGACTTT
Organism: Myotis brandtii; assembly: GCF_000412655.1. Taxonomy (NCBI): domain Eukaryota; kingdom Metazoa; phylum Chordata; class Mammalia; order Chiroptera; family Vespertilionidae; genus Myotis; species Myotis brandtii. The sequence continues at coordinate 8,810,430 of NW_005363247.1, forward strand.
GACTGACGGAAATGGACAGCTAAAATAGCACAGATAATCAAGTACAACCAAATAAATAGGCTGATTACATCAATACAAGTGATTACTCTTGTGAATGGATTAGTCATAACACTTCAAGTTATTAATCAGTTTTATAAATGCACTGATTAACCCAAATGGCCACCCAGTGCATGCCAGGAAGTGACCCTTTAATATCAAATCTCACTGCCATCTTAGATTTGCTCACAGTTTTTACTTTTCCTTTAGGGTATGGTCATGCCTGGTCTTTCTCCACAAAAAACAAGAAGGCCAGGGGATGGACATGCTGTGCTGAGCAGCAAGCAGCTGGACCAGTGGTTCTCAACCTTGGCTGCACATTAGAATCACCTGGGAATCTTTTTAAAATCCTGATTTCTGGGCCTCATCCTCCGGAAATTCTGTTTCTTTGTCAAGAAGGCCGGGGGATGGACATGCTGTGCTGAGCAGCAAGCAGCTAGACCAGTGGTTCTCAACCTTGGCTGCACTAATGTGAATCACCTGGGAATCTTTTTAAAATCCTGATTTCTGAGAAATTTAATTATAGAATGGATAGAAAATTATAATAGACTAGAGGCCTGATGCACAGAATTCGTGCATGGGTAGGGTCCCTAGGCCTAACCAGCGATAAGGGCCTATCTGTGGGGCAACTGGTGGGGCCATTGGAAGGGGGCGGGGCCCGCTGGCACCTGCCTTGGCTGGCCTGGGGCCTGCAGGCTGGGGGCAGCTCCTGCATTGAGCATCAGAGCATTTGTCAAATGTTACAATAAAAATTAACATAGGAAACCCAATAAGAACCCAGAAGATGAAAAAAGATTAGAGTAGCTGTTAGGTCATAGTTGGGAGGTAGTAAATGAGAATAATACATGCTACTCTCTTGAAAGATTTGGTTCTGAAGGTAAAAAGTTATAGATCACTAGCTTGAATTAAAGAGATTAATTATATGTGTGATTTCAGAGGAAAGAACCAGAAGGGGGACTGAAGATAAAAGAAGAATTGATATAGTGAGTGGATTACAGTCCTAAATGAGATGGCAGAGAATAAGAGCAAGTGGAGGAAACCCAGATAGAGAGTTAGCTATGGAATGGAGGCTTCCACTGACCCTGAAGTAAGGGAAGCATGGATGGTGAGAATGGAGATAAATTTAGAAGAGTGAGTTTACACCTCCTAACACTGGAGGACACCTATAAACACAACTCATTTCAACAAATTAACCTCTGTACTAATGTTCAGTAGGAGTCAGAGACTGATTATGCAAGAGTGGCCTTGTCTCTGGTGATATTGTGGCTTTTCAGATTTGGTAGCAAGGGGAGAAACAAATAATTTAGCAGTTAATACAATCTTTTTGAAATGAAGAGGGATAAAATAAATAATTTTATACTGCCTATTATGTGTTATTTTCTATTTATAAATATTATTAAGTAATATATTAGCTGAGAGAAAAATAAAGATAATTTACATAAATTAATCCCAATGGCCATCAACTTTATTAATTAAACAATACCAAAGGGTCATAATAGTTCATAGTACATGCTCCAATTTAATCTCTATTAGCATTAGCCATCCAGCTTGGTGTGAAAATGTGAAAGAGCCAGTCAGTACCATTTTTCTATCAAGAGAAGGAAGACTTAAAACTGAGGAAGTAGATATTGGAGTCGGATCAGGTGGACCAGAAAGTTTGGAGGGAAGGAACATAAGCTCCTTAGTCAAGAAAGGCTGAAATGAACAAGTTTGGAGGACTTCATTTTACAAGAAGAAAAATAGATCCATAAAGTATATGGGAATATCCATAATGATGTCAAATAGATTTAGTAGGAGTGACAAAAATATAGGCAGAGAAAAAAATCCAAAAGAAAAAAAATAGACCTAATTCACATACATCAATTCAAAAATATGAGGAATTTGTTTACATCATAACAAGAAGAAATTTATGGCTTACATAATTTTATCTACACAAATGACAAAGATGAAAATTTGAACTCACACTGATGTCATGTACTCAGCAGATTTAATACCATCTCTCTTCAATACTCTTGTGTACTCATTCCCAGCTTCCAATAGTTCTCACCTAATGTCTTCTTCTGACCATTAATCTTGACTACTGAAACCAATTTTCCTCACCATGTTGATAACAACATTGTACTAATAAAGCAAGAAATTAGGCAAAAAAGAAACTTGCCAAACATTCAGAAAGAGATAGGAAATGAACTCAAAGGCGACAGATAATCTATAATAATAAAAGGGTAATATGCTAATTATACCAAATGGCTTCCAGACGTCATTCCTGATGAAGCTGGGCTGGAGGGAAGCCAGCCAGGTCCCGGGTGCCTGCCTGCGGGCGGCTGGAGGTGGGAAGCAGCCTGGGTCCCGGGTGCCAGAGGGAAGCCGGTGCCAGCAGCAAGGGGTTGGGGAGTGGGGGGGAAGGCCTACTCTTGCATGAATTTTCATGCATCGGGCCTCTAGTAATAAACATAAATGTGAAAAGAGTAACCAAACATGATTTCTTCATTCTATAATTATTGATTTGTTTGTACTGTGTCCTAGGCCAGAGATCAGCAAGAGATATCTGGCTGTGACCGAAAGCAAAGATACTCTCAAATACTACTGAGTATTGACAAAAGGATACAGTGGGAGTCAGAGACTGGTTATGCAAGAGTGGCATATGACAAATAGGAATTGGCTACCATTGGCTAAAGGGAAAATTTGAGCATTAAAAAAAATGAATGCAATTGATTATAAATAATTGAATATACAGGAAGTCATTGGTCCTAATACTCAACAAGAAAGAGGAAGGTCCTTTCACTCTCTCAAAAACAATAACAACTTATTCTGCAGCAGGGAAAATAAGTAGGCACATTTTTCTCCCTTGGCAATTCACAATTGAAAGAGAATGATTAGACATTTATTTTGCTTTTCCTTTACAAACTCTCTTTTATTGTAGCCTGTCTAGTTCAGGCTGCTATAGCAAAGTACTGCAGACTAGGTGGCTTAAACAACAAACATTTATTTCTCACATTTCTGGCCTCCGTGAAGCCCGAGATCAGAGTGCTGGCAGACCCACTGATGTCTGGTTCGGGTCCATTTTTTTCCTGCTTTGCAGATGCCCATCTTCTTGTAGTCTTACCAGGTGGAGAGCAGGGAGCTAGTTCTCTGACCTCTTCGTCTAAAACCAATAATCTCACTCATGAGGGTTTACCTTCATGATCTCATCACTCCCAAAAGCCCCATTTCCAAATACCATCACATTGGGGATTAAATTTAAACATGATTCTGAAGGAAAACAAACATTCAGGACATAATACAACCAACTAGTTCTAGTTTCCATAGTTGATGAAGGACAATTTTTCTTTTCATGGGATTTCAAATAAATTTGGAAGCAATTACAGAATTTGAAAACAATCATTTTGTAACTCCTGATGAAACAACCAATTCAGGCATTAATCATCAATTTATTAAAACTCTGAGTAAAAGGTTAATTGAGATCTTTGCACAGAGCAACTAGGTTTGTCATCAGCTGTTCCCCTAATAGCATCACTAAACATTTGGTGAAGAGTTAGACAGAGACCCATCTCCCTATCTTCTATGTGGGAGGCAAAGTGTAGCATCACTAAAAAACAGGGCAACCAGACACTTTTCCCAAGGTGGTACAATAAAAAGCACACAACAAGATTTATGAAGTTATCTTGACAAAAATTTATCTGAATCTATTCAAGTCTCTAGAGCTAATCTCCACCTCTGGAAATAAAGAGAATAGATGAACATTAAACAACACCCAAAGAAAGTAACCAAATTAATTTAGAAAGAGGATCATTCATCTTCATTCTTAAGATACTAGCTAGGATTCTGTTTTAAACTGAAAGCATGGGGGGCAAAAAAAGACAACTGAGCTAGGGAGGAAAACAGAGCAAAACTAAACTAAACGAAATATAATGTATAGACTTTGCTTTGCTAATGTATGGACAAACTACAGGGGAAAAAAGATATTTTAACACAACTGAAGAAATTTAATTATAGAATGGATAGAAAATTATAATAGACTAGAGGCCTGATGCACAGAATTCGTGCATGGGTAGGGTCCCTAGGCCTAACCAGCGATAAGGGCCTATCTGTGGGGCAACTGGTGGGGCCATTGGAAGGGGGCGGGGCCCGCTGGCACCTGCCTTGGCTGGCCTGGGGCCTGCAGGCTGGGGGCAGCTCCTGCATTGAGCATCTGCCCCCTGGTGGTCAGTGCATGTAATAGCAACTGGTCATTCCATTGGTCCTTCCGCCATTTGGTCGATTTGCATATTAGGCTTTTATTATATAGGATAATAGGTATTAAATTATAAGTATGATAATGTAATGGTTATCTAAGAAAATATCTATATTTTAGGATATGCACTGAGTTAGATAATGGTAATATGCTGTCTATAATTTCTTTTAAAAATTTTCAACATAGAAACGAGAAAATTTCTTAAAGCTGAGATGAAACAGATATAGCAAATGTCGATGTAAGTGTTGTACTATTCCCATTACTTTGGGGTAAATTTGAAAATAGCCATAATATTTTTTAAAGTTGTTGCAAATATCCAGGGGAGAAATGAATATGGTTTGGACATGGGTCGTTGTGGTAGAAAGTGAATAGACTCAGAAAATATTTAGTGATAGTCAACAGAGTTGCTGAAGGACTTGATAGTTGAGAATGGTAGAGTTGAGACAAACTAAAGAGCTGGGGTTTTGATGCTTAATGTGGAAAGACATATAAGTGCTGATTGTGGAACAGTGGCCTAAAGAAAGCAATATCCGGTATCCAAAGGACACTGATTTAAACTCTAACTCCTAGTGCACAGGGCATAGGAGACTGAGTAGATGATCTTTCTCCTGTCTAGTCTCAGCCTCTGGCCTGGCTTCAGTTCTCATTCATCCATCAGCGGGTCTCAGATCTACCTCATCTGAAATTTGAGCTACCTCCTGACAGCAATAGTTAAGATTACTCATAGAACTTTCGGTCTTGATCTGTCAGAAACTGGTGTACTACCTTTCCCATTCTCCATCCTGACAGCAAATGTACTCCTCCTCCTGTATTTCTTGTTAATGATTTATTAATCATTGACCTAGTTATTCAACATAGAAACTAAGTTGATCTTGTCTCTCTCCTCTCCTATCTCATACAGTCACAATGTCCTGTGCCTCCAAAGTACCTCTGACATTTGTCCTTTCTTTTCTACTCCCACGGTTTTTACTCTAGTTGATTTCTTCATTGTCTCATGTAGGAAAGGCTTTCAAACGCCTTATTTCTTTCTGTCATTTCTTTCCCAGATGACTATCAGAATTCTTCTTTTACACCTACCATATAAAGTCAATTAGACTGCAATCAGAACCCAGCATTCCTTTCTAGCCTCATCTCTTGTCACACCTGCCTATGTGCAGTAGGTTCTACAAGTGTGTCCCAGTCAGCCCGTCCCAGAAGATAGTGCGCTCCATTCTTCCCCTGGATCTTTGCTTATCAGTCTTTGCTGATCCCACTGTGCACTCACTCCCAGGCAGAGGACTAATTCCTAGCCCCTCCCTCTACTCTTGCAAGAGTTTCGGTAGGAGTGCTACCACTTTCTTCTGCTGAGTTAGTTAAGTGCATATCTCTCTCCCCTTCCATATTGTGGACAAATGGAGGACAATGAGCTTGCCATACCCATTTTTTAAATTTTTCAAATAACTTGACACTTAAATAATTTATACAGTGGTCATGCTGTTGTCTTACTCATTTTTTATTACCTGTCACTCAATGTCAGACATATATTAAGCATTCAATGACTTGATTATTTCTTGAAATGTGTTCAATCTACATTTTTTTTGAAAATAACTATGGTGAGTTATGATTAATAACCTAAAAATGAAATAGACATAAACCTTCCTCCTTTTATCTTATTTAATTAAATAAATGTGAGTTAGTCATTAGTGGCAGAAATAAAACATTGCACGCTAAACTTCATTAGACTTACTTGAGAATCCTGTCCTGATTTCCTTGCAGACTTATGAGGGAGATGTTTGATCAGTTTTTTTTGTTTGTGTTCTTTTTATTATGATGATTCTCTTTTCTGCACTTCTGCCTACATTTGCTTGCACAAGTGTCTGGTAAGAGAGATTGCGTGGGCAACGTGCCTTCTCTCTGTTTTAATAGGTCACTAGCAGTACGACTGTAGGTGCAGGCAGGTGGTTGTGCACCTGCTTATGAGTTGTGGCCCATATGACTATTCACTGACCAGTTAGAAGAGGTCAATCATATTAGGCTCTATACAGAAGAAAGCAAAGATACTGAATTTACACCAGTCCACAAAGAAGTCAAATTGTATCTCAACCCTTCAGAGTAAAACACATTATTTGTCAGAACTTATCTCAAGTTACCACTTCTGAGGAAACCATTTTTGACATTTGTTGGTCTTTTCTATTCATTCTTAGCTATGATGTCCAGACTTGTTGGGGATATCTTCAGGTGTCTCTATTATCACAGGGTAGCAGAACTGGAAAGATAGCATGAACCTCCATGCTAGTATGAGCTTTGTACTTAAGTCTGATCTGCATCATGTCCAGGTGTTATTGCTTATGTGTGAGATACTGGGAAATAGATTCCTGTTCCATTGCCTTCGCACTCACAGATCTGCGGTGGCAGTTAGTTAGGAAAGGGAGGGAGGCTGAAGAAGAGTAATATACATGGAAGAAAGATACTTGCTAACTGCTTTTGATCTGTATCATGATGATGGTGAAGAAAAAACACAAAACAATATACTAAGAAATCCAAAATATGTATAAATCCCTAGAACTTTCCTAAGTACAGCTGACATGTGCAGTACCTGCATCACAGGGGAGTTGTTTCTTCTTCCCTGACTGTCACTGTACAACCAAAGAGAAATAATGAAATGGACAATGTAATGGGGGTTTATTTGGCATTGGATCTAATGTGTTTCATATTTTCTCTTAGACTACCCAAGTCATTTCCTTAAAACACCAGAATCGAACCCAGGACCCTTTAGTCCACAGGCCAACGGTCTATCCGCTGAGCCAAACCAGCTAGGGCTATTTTCTATTTTGAATCTGAGTATGACTCAACCAAGTTCCATAAATTCTTTCTTTCTTTTCAGAACAACAACAAAAAAATGTTCTGAATGAAGAAAATTGCTTAGTATAGTCCTGCCCTTATAAAACATGAAATTTTTGGTAATATCACACAGAATTAAGCTATAATCACATTTCTGGGCATTTATAATTTCTTGGATATCAAAAGTTGATCAATAAACATTAGTATACTAATAAGTTGGATCCCTTGGGAAGTGGTGGTTTGTGGAATTTGTACCCTTACCCTAAGGAGATAATTCAAAGTGATACTGAATTCCTTGTATTCCAGAGTGTTTATGTGGCAAACATAAAAATGTCATTAAAGACAGACAACAACAAAGTGAATTATTTGTGACTTTCCCTGAGAGCACATTGAAGAACGGAAGGAAGGAATGAAGGAAGGAAGGAAGGAAGGAAGAAGGAAGGAAGGAAGGAGAGGGAAGGGAAGGAGGGAGGGAGAGAAGGAGGGAGAGAAGGAGGGAGGGAGGAGAAGGGAGGTCCTCCTGTAAATCTAACACTAAGATGCTTTGCTTCAAGGGGGTGGAAGAATATTTTTAAAAGATTTTGCTAACTTGTGGCTTTGGTCTCTAAATTCCCTTTAGCTCTTCTTAAATGTAGTCTTCGGGTGTGTTTGCATGCATTACTTTGGCATTTTGCAAAAAGTCCCAATGAAAACATCACTACTTTATCCTGCTCATGTGTGCTTTAATATTAAGGCCTTTGCTGGGTGTTGGTTGTCAGCCTATCCTGGAAGATCTGTTAGAGCAATCAAAACCATCAAAAAACAAGTTATTTTCTCTAAGCAATCACACTTAGATAACATTAGCCTATTTTATAGAAGCTGCCAGATCTCTTTTCAGTTTCAAGGCCTTTTATTTTTAAATGAAATATACTAGTAAAACCCCTGCAAATATTGTTGATAGCAATGTTCTTTCTCTATTAGAAATGTATTTGCTGGAATTGTTTTTAAAATAAAGACTTTACATAAAATTTTCAATTGCCATGCGATCTATTAAAAAATTAGTGATAATTTTATATGCATATTTATTTCAATGAAGAAAGAATATATTCAATTCATAGAAAGCTCTAGCACTGATTTATAACTAAATAAAATAACTTACAATCTACAAAAACTATGAAATGATTTTATATATACTATTTTAATCACTTCTTTTTGTTAGTACTATCAACATGGTGGGTAAAATTATGTGCCTACAAAAAAAACTGAGTAAAAAAAAAAAGGATTTATTATCCAAATAACATACCTATGAAGAGTGGTTGCCAAAATTAAACACCAATATATACATATGTTTAAAAATAGGAAAGGATTAGCCTCTGTGAACTTCTGTCATCAATTGTGTTGGGAATTGAGCCAAATTCTGTCTTCATGCACGAACAGTTCATATTCATGGGGACTGCTCCTTAGAATTTTAGGCCATAATTTATCCCACTACCTACAAGCAACACTGTTTATAAAAGCAGTCCTGTGGAAGGGCTGTTCCTTGTATTCCAGAGAAGTAAACATTGGTGTAATTTTAAAATTATAGCTATTGAGGTTCACAGACTGAAATTATAAACATAAGTTTTCCCCACTCACATTGGTTCTTAAAGATTCACAATCCTCTAAGCTTCCCTACATGGTAAGAAATTTTGTTGGAATGTGGAGAAAAAAAAGAAACATTGGAAGGCTTGAAAACATTTTTATTTTTTTCAAATGAGCTGTTACTTTTCTTACATGACTATTCAACTTTTATTTTGAGACATTGGGAATTTCTTAATTTTTTTATCCTATTTTTATAATAGTATAGCAATGGAAGGTCTTTAAAGCTATATAAGTCATCCTGCTATTAATAAATAATAATAGCTATTATTGAGTGTTTATCATGTATGATAGGCAATGTTCCAAGAATTTTACTTGCATTATTTTGTTAATTATTGGTAGATTGTTTATTAGATAAGCTATAGGAATGTAGTATATGAATAATAAAGCATCTATCTATATGAATTAACTGACTGTGCATCCAAATTTCAGGATGGATCTAATTGTTTCCTGGGATGTTAAAGGGTATAACAATAAATGATGAGCATATATCCTGGATTCTGGGATAAGACTAAATTCATATATTCTCTTTCATTTTAAAATAATTTTTAAGATTGTAGAATATCCCAGGCTTAGAACACTGGTCCACATTTCTACTTTTAAAGAAGCTAGAATTCTGCCAGAAAAGTAGAAGTGACTATTTTGAGATAGGAAAAAAATCTGGTTGTTTCCAAGTCTGTAGCCAGGACTACCTGGGCGTAAGTATCCTTGGTTTGGGGCTCCATGCGGGTTTCACAGTCTCCAACTTGGATCCCAAATTTCCCACAAGGCAATTTTGTCTGTGGATGGCTTCCTAATTATTGTTGCTGAAAGGGATAAGAGTGAGGAACCTCCTATTTCACCATTTTGCTGGCATCACTCCTGTTTATTTTATCACTATGATTGTAATGTCTCTATATTGCTGTATGTGCATCTTGTTATCCTCTCAGGAATAGATAGCTTATCCTATATGTCTAACTGAACTCTCTCTCTCTCTCTCTCTCTCTCTCTCTCTCACACACACACACACACACACACACACACACACACACACAGTAGTAATGGACCTATCTTAATCTCCTATGGACCTGTGGACCAGTGTTCTAAGCCTGAAATTTACTCTGGTATATACAAAACATTATTTTTAATTCTAAGTAGTTTGAAAAACTAGAGTCAATCTTAGCAATGGATATACACTGGGATATGCTTAAAGCAGTATAAAAGATTAGCAGTCTGCTAATTCCATCTGCTTCCTATATGAAGGTGAAAATGTATGATGCTTTCTGCCAGTATCACACCCATAAAGAGGAATCCCCAAGAGTCTGCAGTAAATTATCCAGAAATAAATTTTAAGAAATAAACATGCAAGACTAATATGTGGAAACCTATAAAAATTTATTGAAGAACATAAAAGATAATCAGAATAAATGGAGTCATAACACAGTTCTGGATGAGAACAGTCAGTGTTTTGATGGCATTAATATCCTCCAAATTATTCTATAAATCCCACAGAAACAACAAAATATTTTTAGAACTTATTAATTCTAAAATTTGCCTTGAAAATGAATTTTCTAATAATTGTAAAGAACTAATGGGAAAAAATAATGAAAGATAACTTATGTTACCAGAATTTGAAGGACAGCTGCAATTATAATGTAAGGCTAGGAAAATTAAAATGAGAACACATTTGTAAGGAAATACACAAATCTATGAACTAAAATAGAGATTTTAGAAACATTCCAATGTATACATATAGGAATTTAGTATGATGTAGGTATGTAGATCATTTTTAATTTAAAATCAGTGGGAAAAGACAAACCTAGGAAAACAATATCCATTTAGACAAAAGTTTATAAAATATTTTATTTATTTAATGCCAGCCTCTTATTTATGCAAAGTTCAAATATATAAAGTTAAATTAAGTGTATGCATACATGAATATATAAATATATACATCGATGAGCATGAATTTAATAGAAAAGCATACAGACTAGGAGCTAATTATTTGGATGGTAAATGTTTACCTAATCTAAATAAATACTCCATAAGCCCTAATATTAAAGTTGAAAAGAGATGCCTACAAAAGTTGTTTAATAATTATAACTGGAAATTATGACATATCCATGAGAGAGGGGGAGAGAGAGAGAGAAACAGATATGAATAAATATCTTCACAAATAAAATAAAGGCTTGGTATATAGCATAAATCTCATAAATTCACCATAAATCAATAAGAAAAATAACCAACCTAATAGGAGAATGGGGAAATATGTAAATACACAATTCCTAGAAGAATAATTTTAAAACTACAAAAAATATATACTTAACCTCACCAGTAATCAATTATCTATAATTTATTTCTTGACCATCAAATTTGCAAAGGGAAAACTTAGAATTTGATAGTATAAATAGTTGTTAAGGTATGGAAAATGAGCACTTAGATCAATTTTTACCTATAAACTTGTCTTTATTAAAATGTTTTATATGTAATCTCTTTTGACTGCAGAAACTCCACTCCCTTTTAAGAGCTAGAAATCACACATATGTGCCTGTGTGCCCATGTTCACAGATGTTCTTCACAGTATTGTTTGTAATGTTGAGAAAAACTTGAAATAATCTCTATTGCCATCACTAATACAGAAGTTAAGAAATTTTTTATTTACATAATTATTTGTAATTAAATTTATTGGGAGCAACATCTATACTAATAAAGGGGTAATATGCTAATTAGATTGGATGTCTTCCGGACGACCATCCAGATGACATCCATCCGGACAAAGCCACAGCTGCTGCAAGCCTGGGGCTCAGGCAGCCATGAGCCCTGCGAGGCCCAAGGCTCAGGCCTCCCAGCGGTGGCAGCCAGCAGTGGCAGCATCAGCAGGGTGATGGGGGCAGTGCCTTCCCCTGATCATCCAGGTCGCCTCCAGCAGAGGGAGGCCAGACTGCGGCTTAGGCCGGCTCCCCAGGGGACATCCCCTGAGGGCTCCCGGACTGTGAGAGGGGGCAGGCCAGGCTGAGGGGACCCCCCAATGCACATTTTTTATGTACCAGGCCTCTAGTTAGTTAATAAGATTATATAGGTTTCAAGTGTACATTTCTATGATACATGATCTGTGTATTGTATTGTGTGCCCACCACCCAAAGTCAAATCATTTTCCAACACCATATATTTGGCTTCCTTTACCCTGTACTCCCCCAAACCTTTTCCCCTCTGGTAGCCACCATACTGTTGTCTGTGTCTATGATTTTCAGTTTTATATTTCACATGTGAGTGGAATATAAATCATATGGTTCTTAGCTTTTTCTCACTGACTTATTTAGCTTAGCATAATATTCTCATGGTCCATTCATGTTGTCTCAAATGGCAGCATTTTATCTTTACTTATGGCTGAATAGTATTCCATTGTATATATGTACCACATCTTCCTTATCCAGTCCTTTATTGAAGGGCACGTTGTCTTGGCCACCGTGAATAATGCTGCAATGAATATAGGGGTGCATATATCTTTGTGAATAAATGTTTTCAAGTTTTTCAGGTAGATACCCAGAAGAGGAATTGCTGGGTCATATGGTAACACTATTATTAATTTTTTGAGGAACTGTCATGTTTTCCATAGTGTCTGTACTAATCTACATTCCCACCAGCAGTGAATGAGTTCCTTTTTCTCCACAACCTCTCCAACACTTGTTATTACTTGTTGATAAAAGCCATTCTGACAGGTGTGAGGTGGTATTTCACTGTAGTTTTTATTTTCATTTCCTTAATACCTAGTGAAGCTGAGCATCTTTTCAAATATTTGTTGGCCATTTATATGTTTTCTCTGTGTCTGTTCAGGTCTTCTGTCCATTTTTTAATTAGATTGTTTGTTTGTTTGGTGTTGAGTTGTGTGAGTTCTTTATATAGTTTGGATATTAACCCCTTGTCAGACCTGTTGTTTGCAAATATCAACCCCCAATTGGTTGGTTACTTTTTTGTTTTGTTGGCAGTTTCTTTTGCTGCAAAGAGGCTTTTTCGTTTGATATAGTCCCATTCATTGATTTTTGCCTTTACCCCCCTTGCCTTTGGGGTCAAATTCATAAAATATTCTCTAAGACCAAGATCCATGAGTTTAGCACCTATGTTTTCTTTTATGTAAACATAAAAGAAAATTATTTTTGACAAAGAAGCAGAAAACACACAATGGAGAAAAGAAAGTCTTTTCAATAAATTGTGCTGGGAAAATTGGAAAGTCACATGCAAAAGAATGAAACTAGACTACAGTTTGTCCCCGTGTACAAAAATTAATTCAAACTGGATCAAAGACCTAAATATAAGATTGGAAATAATAAATTACATATAAGAAACTTTTTAGATAAAGAAACTTTAAAGATATGTTTTAGTAATTGAAATGATATGTTTTATGTTATTCTACATAATAGAATTCTATGGACTACTATGTAATAGTATTCTACATAATTCTATGTGGACTACTATGAAGCTATTCTTCCTTCAGTGAAATAGTATTGTATGTCTAATATTGAATTATCTCTGAGATATTTTTAAAAGTATAATAAGGTTACTTGTCAAACAACACATATAGTAGGATTCCATTTATGTAAAACGGACACAAAACATTCTGTGTGTGCATATGCATGTGTGTTTGAACATATAGAAACATATCTGGAAGTAAATTTACCCTACTTCATAACTGTTATCTAACGAGAAACAGTGAAATTAAGGTGGTGGTGAGGGGTATGTGTGTGTGGTTGGGGGAGGGCTTTTACTTTCTATTCTATGTATCTTTTAAATTTTAATTCATCATATTTAATGTAATTTTTAAAGGACTATTTAAAAAGTGGTAGTTCAATAATGCAGTAGCAGCTTACAATTGTTAACATTCAAAGACACCTTTCAGTAGAAAAATAAACAAGAAAATTTTGGACACGGTGTAAAGCAGATAAGATCACTTTCTTATCTCCAATACAAGAGTATGTATATTTTTGAGTTGTTGTGGTCAGATACAAGGCTAAGATCTCAATCTGGCATTTCAGATGTTTGTTTAACCTGAGTGTCCTGACTGCAGAGAAAGCTGCTTGGCTGTTTCTGAGAGGGATGAAGAAGGATCATGGACAGTCCCTCTTCATCTACGCTAGAGCACGGAGCCACATCCTGGGGCAGCCAGGGCTCCGAGTCCTTTTGTGTGCAGCAGCAGGAACTGATGCCAGGGCTTCATTGTGTTTGGTCTGAAAGAGGAGAAAGAGTCATCAAATTGCCTGAATAGAGGGAACATTTTTATTGAACCATCTACTGGGCTAAATTAATTGAGCAGTAGAACATGACAGTTCAATAGGTGAGCTTATCAAAAGAACACGACCCCCTAGGGCACAAACCCCAGATGGGTGCCTAAGCTTTCCTGAGGAAAGTGATTGCTTCATGATAAAATATAATTGCCCCCTATTGTTACATTGCCCTTTAATGAATCCCACCCAGCACCTAAATATGACAAATCGGAAGGGATGGTGGGCCAGAGGGTTGACAGTTATATCTGATGTTAAACCATATGAGGCTACACAGCTTTGAAGAGAAGCCATCTTTTGTCTTGTAAAATCACAGAATCCTTTCTTGGTTGCCTCAGTAGGATTCTGATTAACACAAAACTTGAAGAATGTTGCATTTTATTTTTAAATTACCCAAATAAATTAATCTCACAAAAACAATAAACCGAAAAGATGTGTTTGTGAGAAAAACATGCAATATTAAATGAAAGGTACTTTGTAATCTATTTAATCATTCCTTTACTAATTTACCAAAAATATTAGTAATTATTAAAGAGCCAGACAAAAAATGACAAAAGCTGTCATCTAATGGAATCACAGTTTTTATTTGGTGCACAAAATATCTTAATTTTTAATATTTAAACAGCTTACCTCTTTAATTAGCTAGGATGCTTCCAGCTGGGAGGAATTGAATACTGTGTTCAAACTGGCTTAAACAACAATGGCATTTATTCCTTCACATGTCTGGAAGTCCAGAGGTAGGGCAAACTTCAAGGTTGATTTAATCTAATGTTTTCAGTGCTATTTTGTGTGTGTGTGTGTGTGTGTGTGTGTGTGTGTGTGATTCTTGACCAACACTATTCAATGGAACTTTCTGCAGTAATAGAAATGTTCTATATCAGCACAATACAGTGGTAGCCACATGTGGCTATTGAGCACTTGAAAAGTACTACTGTAATTTAGAAACTGAGTTTTAATAACCACATATAGCAAGTGGCTAATGTATTGGATAGTGCAATCCACACTATGCCCCTTATACACCATCATCCACAGGCTTGTAATGTGTTGTCTGCAGCTAATCAGACACGAAATCATTCATATCAAAGCAAGGAATAGTTATGAGTGTTTACCCACAAGAGCAAATATCTTCTTTTCATATTATATTAGCTAAAATTAGATCAGAAGCCCATTCCTGAATTGATCACCGGCAAAAAGATGATATAATTATTAGTGCTCTTGAGTTCATTACTGCTACAGGAATAGAGTTGCCTTCCTGTGGTGTCCATAGGCTGTGTGGTGATGGATGACACTGAACATTAGTGGTATTTGTAAAGCAGGAGGAAAAAGGAATTGGATGCTGGGAGGGCAGCTAACCATATTCCTCCTCACCCTGTAAACTGCAGCCTGTACCAACTAGTCAGAATGAGGCAAGTTTCTGTGTTCTGGTTTCTGCCACTCCCTCATTCCTAGCCTCCTTATTCTGTTGCTCTGTCAAAGAAGGTTACTGGGGAAAAAATTGTCCTTAAAGGGTTACTAATAGTGGCAGCAAACTGTCCCTCTTCTATCTTTCTGTGGTCCCATTGTGTTCCCTCATAGCGAAAAAGAAAACATCTGGGTCTGAACTTGCAAACATCACCCACTTCGCATCACCATCTCAGAAAGCTCCCGCTGTTTGTTTTTGATGTAGCTAAACTTAGTTTCAAGCGGTTGTCCAGCTTGCTATCTGTCAGCTCAAATATTTTAAACTCATGAGATTCTCTCTGCATTGCAACTTCTTGCCATTCTTATATTTGGCTATAGAGTTCAGAAAAGGTGCTTATATAACAAATTTGTTCTTCCCCCTATGGAAGCCCATTGAGGAGCTACACTACAAATTTGTAGGCATCTACTCTTGATTTATGGGATACACACACATATCCTGATGCTTAATAGGTATGTAAAAATACATAAGAAGTTTTTTTTTTTGGCCAACATTTATACATCACAAACTACAATTTCAGCCTTGAATACATAATAATTAAAATACAGATTATTGGGACCCCCAAATAGTACTTTATAAAGTGATATGAAGATTAGTTTGAATACTATATTATAAGGTAGCTTGGCTTTTAATAATAAAAAGGGAAATCATTGAAAAATATAGCCATTACTTATAAAAATTAGTGCCTTTTATTTATAAAAGCACATTTATTTGTTTAATACCCAAGTACAATGTTGCAGACATAGAAAGATTGCTGTCCATTAATAGGTCATGATCTGGTAGATGGAAAAGACATTAGACAATATTAATTTACACAATGTAATAAGTATTGTTAGATAAAAGTGTGTACCAAGTGCACACAGCAAGAATGCATTGTAATGACTAATTGTAACTTTCAAGCTGGGGAAGAGATGGTATTTTTGCATAGAACTTTAGGATTATGTGAGTTTGGCAGGATTAAGTAGATGAAAGAAGATTCATAAGGAAGAACATTTAGAAATGCATGAAGACACACTGCATGATATATTTAGGAAATAAGGGAGATCTATGCAGACAGAGAAAAATGTACTTGCAGAACATTGCCAGAGGACGAATCTGAAAAGATTCTTGGTACAAGAATGTGCAGAGTTTTATATAATATAAGGACCTTGAATTTATTCTATAGATAATAAAGTAGACTTTTTGCAGCATATGGCGCATACATAATGTGTACATTTTAAAAGATTTTTCTGGCAAAAAAAAGGAAGAGAAAGATATGAAGCAGGAAGAGATTGGATGAAAAGGATGAGCAATTAGGAAGTGGCTTTGATACCATCAGAGAGATGAGAAGCATTTTAGTAAAGGTATGACAGGGAGAATTAAGCAGAGGATACCAACCCAGGACATCTAGGGTGTAAGCAGTCTTTCTTGGTAATATGGGGTGGCAGTCATGAGAAAGGAGTCAAGGGTGGTTAAGGAAACTGGCTGAGTGGTAATAATTTCATTCTAGATAGGAAATTCAGGGGGAAATGTACATATAGTTAAAGATAAAGGAAGTTTACCTTTAGACAAGCTGAGCCTGCCATATCTGTGGGACTCCAGAGAAAGTTGCTCAGTGGGCCGATGAAAAAACTGCTCCCTGCTGGCAAGTGGGCATACCCCAAGGGCTCCTGGGCTGCCAGAGGAATGTCTGACTGCCAGCTTAGGCCTAATCCCCCCGGGGAGCAGGCCTAAGCCAGCAGGTGGTCACCCCCCCTGAGGGCTCCCAGACTGCGAGAGGGTGCAGGCTGGGCTGAGGGACCCCCCCCCCCCCCCTGAGGGCACAAATTTTTGTGCACCGGGCCTCTAGTTAAGTAATAACGAGCAACTGTAAAGTCTCTGAGAGGACAGTCAGAATGAGTAAGGTTTGTTTGTTTTTCAAAACTAAGAGGAAAGAAACCTGCAGGGCCAGCTATTATCAAGAAAATAAGCCAGATTAAATAGAAGAAAAACAGCCCCTGAAATAGGTGAAGGGAGGCCTTTAGTGACTTTTGTGATAATTTTTCTGTTGGTGATAGAGATGGAAGCTGGAATACAATGAGTTAGATTGTTGATCGCTATTCTAAGAAGGCTGATAGTATTTGTAAAGGGAGAAGACAAGGGAAGGTGGGAACAGTCATGGAAATTCTCTGGATATCATTGTGAGTATACCTTACAATTAATGCTGAATTACAAAGCCTGAACCAGAATGTCACTTTTAGCATTGTTATATGTTTCTAATTTCACCAGTTGTGTTAGCCTCTCTTTCACATCCTCAGTTGACTAGTTGTAAACAAAAAAATATCAAATGATCCCTGGCTGATGTGGCTCAGTGATAAGAATATTGGCCAGCACACTAAAGGGTTGTGGGTTTGATTCAGGGCACAGACCTGGGTTGCAAGATCCAACCCCAGCTCCAATTGGGGCGCATGCAGGAGGCAACCAAACAATGTGTCTCACATCCATGTTTCTCTCTCTCTTTCTTTCCTTCTCCATCCCTCCCTTCCACTCTCTTTAAAAATCAATTAAAAAAAATTCTTGGGTAAGGATAAATAAAGGGAAAAAAAGCAAATGAATAAATACTTGCAGGTAAGCTGGTTATTTAATATTTTAGCATTATACTCTATTGAATATGCACTGTCTATGACAACATAAAAAGTCACATATTTGACAGTGGTATTGGGAAGTAGTTTATGAACAGTATTTACCCAAAATCATTAGTGTCATTGTCACAGTCATAATATGAAAAAAATGGGGTATGGATTTATTCTGAAGAGACCTTATTTTGCCTTTCCTTTTCTCCCACTAGCTGGCTACATCATTTAACTACTGAGGCAACCGTGTAGATATGCCGGAGTCCATTCATTGTCTTCACTAGCTGAGTTTAGACAGAGACCCCCGCAAAAGCTAGTAGCCTTTGAAAGTCCTAGCAAAAGGTCAGGGCTTGAAAGTCCTAGCAAAGGTCAGGGCTGTGCACCACCCAGTTAATTAAGACACCACCCAGTTAATCTAGCTAAAGTATCATCCCCACCTTAGTTCACTGAATTTCTTAGATACTTGTGTAGATCCTTGTTGATTATTGTTGATCAGATACCCTGCCTATTTCTGGAAATTGTCTACCGATGAGCTAATTCATGTGTCATTGAAATCTCCTTACCTAAGGCTACCCCGACCTCAATAAAAGATCTGAGCGGCCTGAGCTTAGGTGGAAGTCCTTCAGGACTTGCCCACCTGGCCCCCCAATATTGCAAAATTATCTCGTGTCATTTCTCTCTCATTTGTGTGCAGCCCCTCTTTCAGATACCAAACCCTACTCCGCAGAACGTGGAGGGAGTCCTACACGACATAGATACTCTCTGTGAGCTATGCCATAATTTCCTCCCAACTCCTTTGAGAATCAGTTTTGTTTTTACATGAAATTAAAATTGAAACTAAAATGTGAGATAGATGGCTCCTATATATGATCAAATCTTGTAGTGTATCTTTCTATTCCAGATACATCTGTCACCTCTGAAATGAAAATAGTTTATTTCCACTTGAACTTGCACTTACATCCATTACATATTTTGAATCTACATTGGACTTTGTTGGGTTCTCAAGTTCATTCTAGTTATGTGATTTTTTAATATGGATACCTGCTCACACTGAAGATATTGATCTGATTTAGCCCATCTATTCAACCACTTTCCAATGTGAGTCAATGTAGGCCGGATGCATGGAGAAATCTTAACCCTAACCAAAGCAAGGACTTTTTAGCATACCTCACACTGGTATACAATGACTCTCAGATCTGAAGTGAATCTTATCCCATCATCTGAACCAAACTTCTAGGAATGAATTCAGTTTTATTTGCTGTTATTTCTGAGGCTACATACTTTCAGTAGCATGTGCAAGGTTATATTTTAACTAAGAAGTGGGGACCAAAGTTAAGAATAAATTTGCTGCCTGTTAACCTTAGATAATGCCCACCACTGTTCACTATCTTGCTGCTCTTTTCTCAAAACTTTTTCTATTCATCCTTTTTAAGCAGCTCAGTCCCCAGGACAAGCCTACTGACATCATTAATTTGGCAAAAGACTGAATCTTAGGTCTTGTGTTCTAATCTAAACTGCACACACTCTAATTCCCCTGAACTCCAAAGTATTGTAGTGCTCACTGAAAAATACATTTGAATAGATGTTTAGTTTTTTTCAGTTTAAAATTTTTATTTGACAGTCATTTATCATAAGTTGGATCTCACATATTTTATTACATCACATAAATAAGGCTGATAACACCCTTATCCAATGGGGGGAAAAACACACAGCTAGATGCATACAAGCGGCTTTTGACACTTGCCTGACTGAACTATCAGGTATTGCAGCTGTCATGCGCAGCTTCTCACATGGCTCCCAATGACCCCCTTCCCCTAGTATTCATGCCCTTCTGTAATCTCCTTTCAGTTATGGGCTGGATCTAGTGATTTTCTTCTAATAAATAGAATATGGGAAACATGATGGATATCACTCCTGTGACAAGGTAGTAAAAGTCAGGCCTTCCATTTTGCTAGCAGGCTCTCTCTGTCTCTCATAAGCAGAAGCTATAACGAAGAGGCCCATTTGTCAAGGAATAGCCAATAAGAAACTGGTCCTTCTGCCAACAGCCATGAGAAACTGAGTTCTGTCAGCAGTGCATGAGTGAACTTGGAAGTGGTTTCTTCTTCAGTAGAGCTTTCCAATGAGACCTCAGACCTTGATGACAGCCTTGTAAAAGACTGTGAAGCATAACATGGGCCCATATTCATGACCCACAGACTGTGTGATACTACTAGTAAATGTGGGTTGTTTAAGCTATTAAATTTTGAGGTAGTTTGTCAAATAGCAATAGAAATCTAATGCATCAACATTCATCCAAATGACAGTGATGCAGGAATGTCCACATGCCTAGTGAAAAACACAGAGGAAAGCAAAAAATGTTTCTTAACCGGGCAATGATCCTACACTTTATTCTTTAACAATAGTCTCATATCTTCATTCGATTCTTATTTACTTTTACCTCAGAGACAATTCAAAAATCAGACTTTTCAGATTTTCCAGGAAAAAAGTAAATTAAAAAATAATGGAGGTGGAAACTTCAAAATGAAGATGAATTCCCAGTGGCTAGGGAGTGCAATATGGAAAAAGGGGAAAAAGAAATTTTGAGGCTAAATATTAATGTAACTTAATTTTAATGTATGACTTAATGTAGTAAAAAAGAAAGTTTAAACTTCTCTGAGATTAATATATCTAATACACTAAGATCTTAATTATAATCTTGTCTAATGAAAGTCTAAAATGTAATTTAAAATAAATTCAACATAATGTTTCTAAGTAATTTGTAAATTAAATAAACTTTGGAAAGATTTATAGTAAAAGTGTTTACATTGGCATTGAAAATAAACTATTTACTTGGTGCTTTATATAGCAATTCATTCCTGAATGAAGCTAGATAAATGAAGTGTTGGTACATAGTAAAAGAATTCTGTTTGGAATAAGTAATTCTGTCCATTTCATACTTGCAAGAAAATTCAAACCATTCCAGAAAGAGGAGAAAATTACTTCTATGTGAAGACCTCCAATGAAGAGATTATCATTTCATTGGTTACATATTCCATGCCTTAATAAACATCACTGTCAGAAAATTCTCATATTTAACATTAATCTCTTTAGCTTCACTTCAAGCCCAAATTGTTGTGTTCTCTGTGCTGAACAGATGGAAGACAGTTGGTTGCTGAGGTCTGTGAAGAAGCCTTAAGAGACCTGAAAACAAGTTTCATGTGCTAGAATCTTTCATTTATTGATTCACAGCTCAGGGCTTTTAAAAATTATTATTACTGAATTTATTGGAGTGACATTGGTTAATAAAATTATACAGGCTTCAAGTTTACAATTCCATAATACATTATCATTGATCAGCTGCCTTCTGCACAGCCCTTACTGGGGATCAAGCCCACAATCCAGGCATGTGCCCTGGACTGGAATTGAACCCAGGACCCTTCAGTCCACAGGCCGATGCTCTAATCCACTGAGCCAAACCAGCTAGGGCAATTTCAGGGCTTTTAAATGACTATGCCAATGCTCAACCTTATTCCAACTCTCTTCTGGAGTGTTCTTTAAAAAAAATGTTTTTATTGATTTCAGAAATAGGAAGGGAGAGGGAGAGAGAGATAGAAACATCAATGATGAGAGAGAATCATTGGTTGCCTCCTGCATGCCCCCTACTGGGGATCAGGTCCACAACCTGGGCATGTGCCCTGCCCAGGAATTGAACCATGACCTCCTTGTTCATAGGTTGATGATCAACCATTGAGCCACACCAGCTAAGCTGGAGGTGTCTTTTTATTGACCCTCATAGAATAGAGTCTTGAAAAGGTAGAAGTCTTAATACTTTTAAAGTCAAGAAAAATAGTTGTTTCTATAAATGCCACTCATACGATAAGGGTCATAGGGCTCTGAAGATCCCAAACAAATATATTCCAACTTTCACATGACATTTGTTCAAATATTTGGAAATCACTCTCTAATCACCATTATTTTCTTCTATAGAATAAAAATCTTACCCTTCCTTCTACCAGTTCATCCTGTGTAACATGAACCTAAGAGTTTTTCATCTGGACACATAACATTATTTCTCTGGTTTTTCAAACTCCGGTTTTTCTTTTACAAGAATATAATCTTCATATTCTTTTAGTGGGCTATGACTTTGATGAATAATAAAGATATATCTTTTTGTTTATCTCTCACCAGTTGTTTTCCTACATTATTTTCAGAACCTGATATTATAAAAGAGCTAAAATGTTGTTTTTAATTTTTAAATACAAAATTTATATTATATTGAATATTCCTTTCAAACTACACACTTATACCTATGATTTGGATACTACCATGATACTTACGTCTGTTTCTTTTAGTTCCCATATCTGGGAAGTAGAAATAAAGAATAAGACAGAGGAAGGGATACAGAGAAAAGTGAAGCTAGCTATAGGCAGAAAAACTAAGAGAGAAAAGAAAGCAAATGGAAAAAGTAAAGAGAAGCTGACAAATGAAAAAAATATATGAACAGAGAAAGTGAAAATGAATGTATTGACAAGAGGAATAATGAGTTATGAGAACTATATGCCCCCAATAAATTAAAATCTTGAAAATAAGAAAATACATAGTGTTAAGACTTTTAAAAATAGGTGTTTATATGGCTGTGTTATGTTCCAGGTTTTGATGTTAAGAAGAATTTTAATAATATCACTTGAACACTTCAGACTCCACTATCAATACAAGAATAATTGATGAGAGTGCTGCTCTTGCCATGCCTCAGTAGTCATCTAAATGTATGCAGAATGATTTCTTATGCTAATAAGATGTAAATGAGTCCATTGTGACTAAAAGGCAAGAGTCTCTGGATGACTCAGTGCTATCACATCTACTAGGGCAGGCAGTTAACAAAAAAGCAGCATTAACCACTGAGAGTGTGATATAAAAGAGGCCAGGCTGATGGCGATGTGACTGTCTGAATGCTGTTTAAGCTGGAGCTCTTTTTCAAATGTAATTCTATGTTGCATAACCCTACAGTTAATTTCTCTTTTTCCATCAAGATCCAAGTCACACAATATAATTGCCTTTGTAAGTAGACAATCCATCACAATTAATGATGCAAAGATGAACCGAATGGCTAAAGGTCTGATGCACTTATTTTTCACAGAATGAAAGAAAAGAACATCTCACTTTTCCGCAACATATAATAAGTTTCTAATAGGTAGAAATGTTTTGAATGCTTAACACAGTTCAGTTTTAAAGATGGCCACTATACCCTGGCCATATTTAACTTAAAAATGTATTGGATTTCAGCAACATATATTAATTCAACATATATCATCATATATTAATATCAATTTTCTTGAAGGAAAATCTTACAGTGAGATTAGGTGCCTAGGTCAGCCCACATAAGCATCCACTCCTTTAGTTCTCACATGTTATGGACACCCTTTATGTGCCAGGCAGTATTTCATGTGCTTGGAATACAGCAGTGAACAACAGGGATGAGCCCTTGCCCACAGAGAGCAATAAATAACCAAACAAATAGATACATAACATTGTGTTAAGTGCTATGAAAAAGGAAATAACAGATAAGGAGGAATCAAAGTGATAGTAGTTACAGTTTTGATAGGTTTGATAGGTTCTGTGAGACACTAAGCAGATACTGTGACAGAGTTTGGGGTTCAAGTTGTTTATTCATTAATATCACCTCTGAAATGAAGGAGAAAGAAATAGACATGGGCCTAAGAAGGAGTCAAATTGTGAAGCAGGCTAGACAATGCCTCAGCAAACCCATTGGGATCCTCTTAAGTGAGTAATTCTCATCAAAATGTTCCTGTAGATAGAAAATCACATGCCTTTTTCCCCCAGCAGGCATGGCTCAGTGGTTGAACATCGACCTATGAACTAGGAGGTTCAATTCCCAGTGAGGACACATGCCTGGGTTGTGTGTGGGGCATGCAGGTGGCAGCCGATCAATGATTCTCTCGCCATCATTGTGTTTCTATCTCCCTCTCTCTCTCCCTTCCTCTCTGAAATCAATAAAAATATATATATTTTTAGAAGATTTTTTTAAAAAAAAAGAAAATCACAGGCCTTTTTATCCCTGCCTTACTCAGCCAATGAATGAGAACTGTGAGTGGACCATTTCTGAAGAGGAGGTGCGCCCTGTAGGAGCTGAGAGCCAGTCTATATGCTGACCGTATTCCCCACAGCTGGGCAGTGTGTTCTTCCCGGAAATGAGATCTGGATGGCACATCTGCATGTCTACCACCAGGGGAAGTCAGAAAGGTGTTTCTGAACAGAAAACTGAACTTTGCTGATGCATGAAAATATGTTTTTATAAGAATATGTGAAGCCAACTTCCGATTTTCAGTTCTACATGTAAGGAGCTCGGAAGTTGCCATCCTAACAAGTTAAAAGCTGAACAAACTGAAAGATGAACAACTCATTTTGGAGTAGAAGAGAGGAGAGGACACAGAGAAAACTCTTACCCCAGGATTGGAGACACAGACAGGCAAATACTAAGAGTCACTGAGAAACCCCAGCAGGACCCAGTATCAGGCAGGACAACCTGACCCATAATTGAGGAATTGCTGGAGACTCATTGTGGACAAGTCTGAGATTTAAAAGCTCCAAGGGAACCTAGTCATAGAGCAGATATGTGAATATATTAGACATAACAGTAAAAATATTCACTAGGCCAACATCTTCTAACGAAAGTGCTGTCAGAGGCAGTCTAGGGGACCGACCATGTTTGATATGAAGTGATCCTGTATGCACCTTGGCACAGCTGTCTGGAGCAGGCTTGCATACCTCGCTCAAAGACAGCGAATTCCCACCTGCCGGATAGCACCTGTGACTGAGCATAGCACAGAACTAACGGCTGGCCAATCAGATTATTGAACAGAAAATTCAACTTTGAAAGATGACAATAGAGACATTAAAGGGTATTGAAGTCAAGAAGTAAAAAGAGGGTTCAGGGGCAGATGGACACACAATAAATAATCAGAAAGGAGAAACTACTTTTTTAAAAATATATTTTTATTGATTTCAGAGAGGAAGGGAGAGATAGAAACATCAATGATAAGAGAGAATCATGGATTGGCTGCCTCCTGCACGCCCCCCACTGGGAATCGAGCCCACAACCTGGACATGTGCCCTTGACCGGAATCAAACCCAGGACCCCTCAGTCCACAGGCTGACGCTCCATCCATTGAGCCAAACCAGCTAGGGCAAGGAGAAACTACTTTTAAACTGAACTTTGAGTCAGAGAAAAGACATATAATGTAAAAGAGGAAAATTTTTTCAAAAAGGTGAAGAAGGAATCTGTGCAAGCGCACCGGGCTAATGGCAGTAAAAGTGAAGCTCCTGGGGCTCTGACATACCTGGTTCATGTCATGAATGAAGCATAACTGCACGGCATTTCCTGTCGAGTGGGAGATCTCTGTTTCCACGCCCTTTGTCGTAGTGCCAATATAATGTACATGACATCTGGTAATTTTGGTTCCTTGAGTCTAAGATCCTATCCAAACGAACTCTAAAGAAAGAAGTGGTAAAATCTTCCATTGAGACTGTGGGGTCAGTAGACAGAGGCAGGGATTGTGGGCTAATGTTTAGCATCATTTTTCTACTGCACCCTGTCAGTGTCATGTCTTCATGACTTCTTTTGCATTTTTAATGGCAAGTTCATGTAAGAGTTGAAAGAATGTGATCTGATCATTATTTTGACATGAGATCAAGGACAATATTCTCATGTTATCACTGTCTAAGTCAAACTCCTTTTCCATCACCCAAGTTCAGACCCAAAAGCATCTGAGTTCAAATGTGAGCTCTGTCTCATTACACTATGACTGGTGGCCACTCCCCACCTGAAAAAATGGGAATAACTAATATCCTTTCTTTTCAGTTTGGTTGTGAGTGTTAATAGCTGCAACATGGCACTTAGTAGGTATTTGATTCATTGTAGCCATTCATATTAACAACTAAACGTGTTAATTCCTTTCATGATTTTGAGGCCAGGGAAGAGGAAAGGGATGGAGAATGATGCTGGCAGATCCATTTTCAGCACAGGAATCAACTGAAGTTAATGTTGAGGAGGAAAAAATTTACTCTCTCAGGAAAAGTATCTGTATAGAGAGGAATTCTTAATATTCATACCACTAAAAAGGAAGCATTTATTGTGTACAAGTGTGGAATTGCCTGTATTTCAGACTCTAGACCAGGGGTGGGCAAACTTTTTGACTCGAGGGCCACAATGGGTTCTTAAACTGGACCGGAGGGCCAGAACAAAAGCATGGATGGAGTGTTTGTGTGAACTAATATAAATTCAAAGTAAACATCATTACATAAAAGGGTACGGTCTTTTTTTTTTTTTTAGTTTTATTCATTTCAAACGGGCCGGATCCAGCCCGTGGGCCGTAGTTTGCCCACGGCTGCTCTAGACAGTCCAAGAAAGTTTTTCTTGACACCTGGTTTACTCAAGAATTGGAGCCTTTTAAAAATAACCCAGGAAATAAAACTAACTTTTAGCCTTTCCTGAATATCACAGATAATATTTGCATAGGCAAAAATCAGTTTACTCAACCCTTAAGTAATTGGTTTCCACTTGAAGAGCTTAGAAGTAATTAATTAAAAAAATACAGAATTTTAAAAGCATTTT
Organism: Myotis brandtii; assembly: GCF_000412655.1. Taxonomy (NCBI): domain Eukaryota; kingdom Metazoa; phylum Chordata; class Mammalia; order Chiroptera; family Vespertilionidae; genus Myotis; species Myotis brandtii. The sequence continues at coordinate 8,837,053 of NW_005363247.1, forward strand.
AGCTATCATATTTTAAATATGTAGAATAGAAATAAGGATTCTATGGAAGGTCTTATCCTTGCCAGGTGGCACAGATATTAATTACTCATGCAAGTACTGATTTATTCAACATGTTGTACTTTGAAGGTTTGTTAATAATCATGTTCTACTCTATATGAGTAAATTGTTGCTTTATATATGAGAATTTAAGTTGTACTTTCTTATACTCATATCTTCATTTGAACAAAATAATCAACAACTACCAAACATATTCTGTAATTTGATCACCAAACCTAGTCATATGGCTTGGCCACACATTTGATTTATCTCCATAAACCAAATTCATTTAGAAAGACAAGTAGGTACCAATTCTGAGGCTATTTAAAAGTGTGCAATATGTTTTGGAACATATTCCTGAAGATGATGAATTCAAAAACATTTTGAACAATGAAAATGCAATGTAAATGAGTCCCCTCCAAAATGAAAATTTTGAAGGGGATGATACTTGTTTCGATGAATATATTTTTTAAAGTCAATCTCCTTTATACTCACAGTTTTTATTGGATTGGCAATAACTTTTTTCACAGTCTTGTTCACTCTAACTTTTCAGGCCACCCATGGTTTTTCAAGCTGCTCTGCTCTTGTTGTTTTAAAGCAAACACTGAGGGTAAAGAAGCCTGATGGAGTAGAACTAGGATAAGGCATGGTATTGGGATCTGGTCACAGGGTTCTTCCATTCTCCTGGTATCTATCTTCTGCCTGGCTTTGGGTATAGCTTTCGTGCCCTTGCCAAATAGTTTGGGGTGGACTGGCATAATCTCTGACCACAAATATAGTTGTCATTTGCTCCTTTAAGACTAGGATGTTTTAGTCTGGCTTTTCTGGTTTTCTAAAAGTTTGATGAGGTGGCAGAATCTAGGCAATAAAGTTAATTTTTCTATTGCTTGAATTACTTTTATTTCCCAAAATAAATAAAATTCAAAACAAAACCTGAACATGAGCTTCATCTTTGTGGTCTGATTATTCCTCCTCCCTCTCCTTCATCTCCTTTTTCTTTTTTTATTAAGTTATAATTGACATATAACATATTACTTTTCAGTGTACAACATAATTATTTAACTTTTGTATATATTGTGACATAATTACCACAATATGCCTACTTAATATCCATGAAAACACAGTTAAAAATATTTTTCCTCCTGCTTCCTACTTTCTCTGTCTTTAGAATTTTGTCACATGGCTATCGCTAGTTGTAAGAGAAAAATTAGTATTTAGCTGCTCCAAACAACAAAATCAGAATTCTATTGGCAAGAAAGAATGGAATGGATGTTGAGCAAACTGAGTGTGCTATACATATTATGTTCACTATGTTGTAATTATTTTTACTCATCTCTCACTTGAATCAGAAGCCATGACTTAGTGCCTAGAATAATAGTAAGTGTTCAGGAAATGGTGTATGCTTTTTTTCCTCTGACATACTTACAAAGCTAACTTTGTAAAATAACAGTCAGTAAAGATAATTCAGAGAAAACAATCTCAAACAGTGATTGTTTGGAAACATATTGTTGATTTATTCTACCTTGCTTAGTGTGTATTATTTAGATCACAGGACTGCTATGAAATTCAGCCAAACCATTCATAATGTTAGAATAGACTTTTATATAAACCACTAGAGACTTGGTGTATGACATTCATGCACTCAGAGGGTGGGGGGTCCCCTCAGCCTGGCTGGCACCCTTTAGCAGTCCAGGAGCCCTCTGGAGAGTGGGCCTAAGCTGTCAGTCAGACATACTTAGCACTGCCACAGAGGCTGGAGAGGCTCCTGCCACCGCTGCTGTGCTAGCCAGCCATCAGCCAGGCTTGTGGCTGAGCAGTGCTCCCCCTGTGGGAGTGCACTGACCACCAGGAGGCAGCTCCGGCATTGAGCGTCTGCCCCCTGATGGTCAGTGCGAGTCATAGTGACCAGTCATTCCACCGTTCAGTTGATTTGCATATTACTCTTTTATTATATACCAGAGGCCCAATGCACGAAAATGTATGCAAGAGTAGGCCTTCCTTCCCCTGGCTGCCGGCACCGGCTTCCCTCTAGGACCTGGGTTGGCTTCCCTTGGGCCGCCCACAGGCACCCAGGACACAGGCTGGCTTCCCTCTGGCCCCGGCTTCGTCAGGAAAGATATCCGGAATGACATCTGGAAGGACATCAGTCTAATTAGCATATTACCCTTTTATTATATTATTATATAGGATCATTTTTTAAAATTCTTTATTGTTTAAAGTATTACATATTAAAGTACTACATATGTCTCCTTTTCCCCCCATTGACCTCTCCTGGGCCACCCCCATTCCCCAGTACATGCCCTCAACTCCCTAGTGTCTGTGTCCTTTGGTTATGCTTATATGCATGCATACAAGTCCTTTGGTTGATCTCTTACTCTCCCCACCTGCCTTCCCTCTGAAGTTTGATGGTCTGTTCGATGCTTCTCTGTCTCTGAATCTTTTTAAAAAAATATTTATTTTTATTGATTTCAGAGAGGAAGGGAGAGGGATAGAGAGATAGAAACATCAATGATGAGAGAGAATCATTGATCGGCTGCCTCCTGCACACCCTCCACTGGGAATCAAGCCCGCAACCCAGGCATGTGCCCTTGGGTGGAATGGAACCTGGGGCCTTTCAGTTCACAGGCTGACACTCTATCCACTGAGCCAAACCAACTAGGGCTGGATCTATTTTTATTCATCAGCTTATGTTGTTAATTATATTCCACAAATGAGTGAGATCATGTAATATTTGTCTTTCTCCGACTGGCTTATTTCACTTAGCATAATGCTCTCCATGTCTACCCATACTGTTGCAAATGGTAAAAACTCTTTCTTTTTTACAGCAGCGTAGTATTCCATTGTGGAGATGTACCACAGTTTTCTACTCCACTCATCTGCTGATGGGCACGTAGGCTGTTTCCAAATCTTAGGTATTGTAAATTGTGCTACTATGAACATAGGGGTACATAAGTCCTTTTTGATTGATGTTTCTGAATTCTTGGGACATATTTCTAAAAGTGGGATTATGGAGTCAAATGAGAGTTCCATTTTTAACTTTTTGAGGAAACTCCATATGTTTTCCACAGTGACTGCAGCAGTCTGCATTCCCACCAGCAGTGCATGGGGGTTCCTTTTTCTCCACATCCACACCAGCACTTGTGGTTTGTTGATTTGTTGATGATAGCTATTTGGACAGGTGTGAGATGCTATTTCATTGTCATTTTTATTTGCATCTCTCAGATGATTAGTGACTTTGCGCTTGTTTTTATATGTCTCTTAGCCTTCAGCATATCCATTTTTGAAAAGTGTCTATTTAAGTCCTTTGTCTTAAGTGGATTGTTTATCTTCCCTTTGTTAAATTGTTTGAGTTCCCTATAAATTTTGGAGATTAGGCCCTTATCGGACATTGGCAAATATATTTTCCCAAGCAGTGGGCTTTTTCTTTGTTTTGTTGAGGTTTCTTTTGTTGTGCAGAAGCTTTTTATTTTGATGTAGTCCCATTTGTTTATTTTCTCCTTAGTTTCCATTGCCCTAGGAGCAGTATCAGTAAAGATATTGCTATGGCATATGTCTAAAACCATCATTTTTAATAATCCTAAGTAACTGGCTATAAGCAATAAAAATGAAGAGTAGCTAAAGCATTTCAATGAACAAAAGAAAGAATGAGCAAGACACCAAAAGTGAGAGGACTAGCAGTATTTAAAAATAATATCTTTACAAATCTACTTTCTAGAAGATCAGTTTTGGGTATATCGGACGATATACATAGATAAGACTATATGTTTCAAATTATGCATCATAGACAAACCACTTATCTAGGACCCTGGTATGTGTAAAAACAGAGATGCCAGAAGAAAATGGCAGGACATTAAAACAAATATCTAGAAATTCAAACCTCACCGCCCACCACTGCCTCTAATTATGGCAACAATTAAATAAAAAGTCTCTTATTTTCAATATGACATGCCTCTGGGAAAATCATAAAATTAAGGCAGATCTACAAGGAGCACTAGTCCTGCCTAGCACTCACTGGTGACAGAATTATGACTGAAACTGAATTTCATTAGGAGCCTGATACTTAGTAGGCAACAGAATTATCATCTTTTCCTTTCCATTAATATTTGCCAAAGGAGCAAAAATTTGTTATTTCACTCCATCCAGAGATCTATTTTCTTACCAATTAACATTTATAAAGCAATTAATTAAGGCACATAGTAGTTGTGTTAAATTTTTATGGTTTTTTTTTTCCTCTTGTGGTTGAGTAGTTAATGATAAAATAATATTTTTATTTTTACCCAAAGATAATTATGCTTGAGAAATATTTTTAAAATTTACTTCAGTTAGATAATATCCCTATAAGACCTTGGTTTGATGAGGATTTTAAAATTATAATATGTTTCTGCCCCCTAGGACATAATAACTAAGAAGATGGAAGCCGAACCATTTTCTGGTTTAGCTTCTGAAGGCTAACAGACATCTAGAAATTAATTCTTTACGATTCATGTTGGTATTGTGGGAATATCTGCTGAGCATGACATAGTCCACTGTCTTTAGATCTTGCCTCTACTTTTAAAAGAGCAAGAAAGACAGAGACTCAGAGAAAAGGAGGATAGAATAGAAGAACTGACCTAACCCCCTACTAGCCAAAGCCCAATGTCAAAATATTTGTCAATATGTAGAATTGTCCTGGCAAAGAGTCACCGAAGAGTTGGAATCCCATGAAAAGTAGGAGAGTATCTTAGCAGTTGGCAGGGACTAGTGAAGACAGTGGGTCAGGTGATACTTAGATACTTGTGTCAGGAACAAGGTCCTAATCAGTGCGCCATGATCTCATTCAATAGCAAGTTCACCTGAGACCTATCCATGGTCAAAGGTATAAGGAAAGTTACCTGAATGAAAACTTAGGAAAGGAACCATAGATCAAGGGTAGTTATGAGATCTAAAGTACCAGGTGTGAATTCCTTTTTGGAACCAGGAATACAACTGAGGTGACTATGCAAAAGGTGATAGAACTGTCAAACATACTCTGTACTTCCCCATGCCAAACCAACATATAAATAATGCCTTTAAAAATGTATTTTTATTGATTTTAGAGAGGAAGGGAGAGAGAGAGATAGAAACATCAATGATGAGAGAGAATCCTTGATAGTCTTCCTCTTGCACACCCCACACCGAGGATCGAGCCCACAACCTTGGCATATGCCCTGATTGGGAATCAAGTCGTGACTTCCTGGTTCATAGATCAACACTCAACCATTGAGCCACACCAGGTGGGCATACAAATAACGCTTTTTACTTGGCCGTCATTCCTTCTTGAACTACTATCATCTTTGTTCTTTGTCTCCTCTCCAAACATCTCAAATCACTGAAATCTCACTTTGACTCGATTTGTACTCACCAGTAGCGTTTGCAGAATCTGAGGAGAGTGTAGTAAGTAGTCAGAGAGCTTTGCCTGCTGATATCAAGGAAGCTATAGTCTGATGCTCTCAGAGGGCAGCCTTTAAGGAATTCATGGAAGTACTCATGAGACTCAACTTGGAACATGCTCCAAGCCCTGAAAGCACAGATGCCAGGTTAGTATCAGCAAGTAAGACTTTTACAGTCTCCTCCCTTCTCTCGTTCAAATCCCGGGTGAAGACAGAAAGGAGGAAGATGAGTGCAAAATGAATAAATTTCAGAAACCCATCCCAATCTGGGGAGAGAAGGAGCTCTGAGGTTGGATGAAAGCCAGAATTTGAGTATTACCTATACTACTTATTGTATATAGTGCACTGAAACTATTCTTGAAAAATAAAATGATGAAAGGCATTTTTAGTACCAAAGAATGATCTAGACCAGTGATGGCGAAACTTTTGAGCTTGGCGTGTCAGCATTTTGAAAAACCCTAACTTAACTCTGGTGCCGTGTCACATATAGAAATTTTTTGATATTTTCAACCATAGTAAAACAAAGATTTATATTTTTGATATTTATTTTATATATTTAAATGCCATTTAACAAAGAAAAATCAACCAAAAAAATGAGTTCACGTGTCACCTCTGACATGCGTGTCATAGGTTCGCCATCACTGATCTAGACTCTAGAGAAAGATCTGTTGATTTCATCCAACAGGTGGGAAAATAACTCACTGTAGTAGTTTTAAGAAACAGTGAGAAAAAATACAGTTATTTTCTGCTTGCAAACAATGAAGTCTGGCATTTTGATGTGAGTGAGTACACTAATGACTCTCACACTATCTTCAGCCCTATCTCTCTCTTAAAACTCTTATTTCTAGCTCCTTATTGAATATCGTCACCTATCAGTCTCTAGATTTGCAAGCACATTAACCTAGCATATTTAAAACCACATTCTTCTCTATAAAGCATGCTTATTTTTTATATTCCCTCTCAATCATAAGAACATGATAATTTATCAAGCCTAACATGTTAGCAGTCTCAAATCAATTTGACTCCTACTTCTCCCATAGTCCTGATATTCAATTCAAATAATTCTTTTAACTACTGAACAAATTTCACTTCAAACCCTCTTTCATCTCCATCTCAAACCCATTAAATTCTACCCATCAAGAGTAGACTTTCGAAGTGCTCTTATTTATCTCTCTACCTTTAATCTCATATTTTAATATCTTCCAAACTCTCTCTCTAGTTTCATCTTTCTAAAGCAAATAGATAATCATATCCTCCTTTGTCTATGCATTTTGCATAAGATCTTTCCTCAACTATAATTATTTATTTATTTATTTATTTATTTATTTATTTGGCTGGAGAGTTTATTCAATAAGTCCTCATCAGTTTCTGTGTCATAAACAAGGTGAGTCCCCATTTTTTATTGATCACATCACTTTGTGTGAACACCTATTATAACAGGATTCACACTGAATTGTGCTTACACATTATTACTATCCTTCCCTCCTCCAGAGGTGAGCTCCTGATGTGACTGAAAAAAAATGACTTTTTCAGTCAGTTTTGTTGTCCCAGTGTCTGGCTGTTGGATAAATAAAACTGGTGATGGGCTACCATACATACTGCTAGACGTTCTTACTCCACTTTTGGCTCAAACATGGGTTAACCTTAGGATTTGGAGGTGAAGTTGAATCTTTGTATTTTATCTGTTGAACCCTTTTGGGAATAGGTAAGTGAAGGAGATGTGGGAGGCAGACTGATCATAATAGGTATTGGAATTCAGCAAAACTACAAGCTATTTATTCATTTTAGTTTTGTTTTTCTCTTTCCAGTATTTTATTCTTTGGGTACATAAAATTAGAATTATTAGTTTAGCACATTGTTATACAATCATTATAATTCACCATTGTTCATTTGATTGTTCAAATATCCTTACAGCTTGTTAATTGAAATCACTTGCATTATAATTTCATTGCTTTACTTTAGTATTTATTCAGTTCTTGAGAGTACCAAGGAATGAAGTTTTACCTGAATGCTCAAAAACATTAAGCAGCCTGCTTGGACTGAGAACCTGAGCACAACTAGGTATTGAAATTGAAATTGAACAAGGACTGCACCAAGAGAAGATCTACCACAAAATGCAATAATTATGCTTATTATCCAAGCAAAAGTGTAATTGAGTTTAATAATAACTCTTATAGCTTTCATTTGGGATATATATTTTTAATCCTCACCTGAGGATATTTTTCTATTGCTTTTTAGAGAGAATGGAAGGGAGGGAGAGGGAAAGATAGATAGAAAGAGAGAAACATTGATGTGAGAGAGAGACATTGATTGGTTGCCTCCCGTATGCTCCTCCCCACCCCCAGGCCAGGGATCAAACCTGCAACCTAGGTATGTGCCCTTGACTAGGAATCGAACCCACAACCCCTCTGTGCTCAGGCCAATGCTCTAATCATTGATCCATACCCGCTAGGGTTGGGATATCTTTATAATGAAAAATTACTTACTTTTTTTGCTAGAGCTGGCATCTATGAATGAACTATTATATTTGGGAAAAGAGCAAGAAAGAGAGTGTATAATTTTCTCTATCTATATCTACTTACATATCTTACCTATAAGAAATTTTAATGAATATATGGATTACCGATTACATAATTATTCATAACACTGAGGAGTATACAGAAATATAATTTCTGATGAATGATTAAATTATCGTTTCTATGAATTTCTGTCAGAATTAAGAAATTTCATCTAACATTCTATTAGAAAGTATATCTCCATATAGCATGTGATGGCAACAATTACTATTTTTTAAAATATATTTTTATTGATTTCAGAGATGAGAGAGAGAGAGAGAGAGAGAAAGAGAGAGAGAGAGAGAGAAACATCAATGATGAAAGAGAATCATTGATTGGCTGTCTCCTGCACGCCCCCTACTGGGGATGGAGCCTGCAACCCAGGCGTGAGTCCTTGACCTGAATCAAACCTGGGACCCTTCAGTCTGCAGGCCGATGTTCAAGCCACTGAGACAAACCAGCTAGGGCGGCAACAATTATTGATGTATGAAGCAAAGTGCATGACACTATATACTATACACAATACTGTTTTAAATTGCTGTAGGTGTAAGATTAGATAACAATTGTAACCTAGTAAGTTATATATCCTTAATACTGATAATTTCACTTATACACATAAGCTAGGGAAAACAGAGATTCTTTGTCTCCCAAAATGCCTAGCTCCATGGTAAGAAAAACAAGTATGAAATAACTGATAGTGTAATAAAATTTTGAACACTTTTATAAAAGCATAGACAGAGACTTGTTCCTCTCCTGGTTATTACCATTACGTTTTGCTTCCATTTTCTTTTTTTTCTTTTTTTTAAAATATATTTTACTGATTTTTTACAGAGAGGAAGGGAGAGGGATAGAGAGTTAGAAACATTGATGAGAGAGAAACATCAATCAGCTGCCTCCTGCACACTCCCCACTGGGGATGTGCCCGCAACCAAGGTACATGCCCCTGACCGGAATCAAACCCGGGACCCTTGAGTCCTCAGGCCGAGGCTCTATCCGCTGAGCCAAACCGGCTAGGGCTGCTTCCATTTTCTATTACTGAGGTGACATCATCATTACCTCTTGGAATAGGTGACTGTTGTCTCTTGTCATTCCAGAGGCCCTTTCCTACTACCACTCCTCTTTTTAAGCATTACATGGAGAAACATGAACAGCATGGCATTCACAATTCAAGATCTCAAGACAATCAGTTCTCATTTACTTGATAATAAAGTAATTAAAATAGAAAATAATCATATTATTCAACTAACATTAAAAATATGTATTTTTTAGGTTTAATAATTGGTGTGAGTCCTAACTTTCTATGAACCACCTTCTTTTCTCTATATCCATCTCTTTTTCTTTATTTCTTTCCATTTCCTATTCTCCCTTAATTGTTTTTTTCTTTTTTTATTATTTTTTTTGTATAAAATATCCACGCATATGTATATTATCCACAAAATCTGGGGATTTTTGCACAAACAGTGTCTAAAATAATTCAGCAGCAGAAGTAATCAGAAATAATACTTTCAAAGTTATCAGATGTAGAAAAAATTAATGGATATGAAAACATGTCAAAATACTGTAAAAGGTAGATAACTTTTTTAAAAGGACCTACCAGGAAGATACATAAGGACTACTGTACAGATTATTGCTTTTTACAACATTGAATATTTTAGTGTTTGTTTTACTGATTTAATTTCAATTATCATGCTTAGTACTGCCCTTAAGCAAAGCTGTGAAAAAGGTGAAAATAATCATTGGTGTTTTCTATTATGTATTCTGTGATTCTCACCTTCTACCACTTTCTGTTGTATCCATTATTGCCTAGAATCAAACCTTTTGCACCTGGACCAGGCCTGTACTCCCACACTGCTCTCTATGCTATAAAATTTAATGCATATTAGTGTGTTTAATTCTTTCATCTACTTTTAGTAGTATTAGTGATTAATATAAATACTAGTAGATCAGGAATCTCCAAAACAAGTAAATACCATGGACCAGTGTGTAATATTATAGAAAAGTAAGAAATGTATAAGACAACTTTTAATGGTGTGGACTGAGGCAAACTGGAGACTTCAGCCATGTCTGAAATGAAAAACCATTATTTAGCTCTAGCCTAATGGTATCATGTGCAAATGAAGGGCTAGTGTAAGATCTTTAGATTTTTAATGAGATGCCAGAAATGTGGGTTTTCATGAGAAAATTCCAATCCTTTTGGAACACTGTGCAGGTATAAAACAAAATCTAGCTGTAGTCAGAATTTGGACTATGTGTTACTTAGCTTGTCACTTCTGTGATAAATGATTGTTGAATAAAGAGATAATGGTTAATAGTTGCTTAATCTTTCTCTTCAAATGCACTCAGTTTAAGGAGAGAGACTAACACTTAAAAATAATTACAGTTTTGTGATGTGTGATAAAAATTGTAGAGGCAAAGGATCAAGGGAGCCCAGAAGAGAAATAATGGGACATTTACCAGAGTACATCCTAGAGAAGGTGAGTCTAGATTAACAGAAGGTGTTTACAGGGGACAGGAGATAAAGAGCATTTCAATCAGATAGTTGCATGTGGGAAGAGACAGAGACAAGAGAGGAAATATAACTTAGTTGAGGTTTTTTCTCCAAAGTAGTGGAATTGGAAATTCCAGGCATGAGATTTGGTTTCTGAGGGAGATTATATTTGGACAGGGTGGCCGCTTGTATTCTTAATAATTTAAAAACACAAACCCTTCTCTATTTTTCTCTATTTTCCTCTCCAGGTGATTTTGATATGACCTTGCAACTTTTTAAAATCAAATTATAATCTTCACATAGTTTTACAACAATTTTATGGTCATAGAAGTTAAATATTTATATTTGGGAGATGGCAAGGTTACTCTTAGCAGATATTTTATTTAAAGACATTTTGCTTATTCCAACATTTTTACTGTTTAAAAAAGCATATTAATCTTCCCTGCAAGTTCAAGTGAGATAATTGAACATGTGGTTATCTCAGTCACAGGGTGCACACATCTGTGGATATGTACTCAGCCAAGTTGGAATCCCTTCAAAGTCTTCATTGAAAACTGTTTACATTGATAAATGGTTCATTCCCCCTATAGAACTGACTGCACAGACTAAGGGTATCTCTAAATACAAAAACCCAGATGAAATCATGTCACATCATGTATCATATCAGGAATAATATATACAAGTAAAAAACATTGTGAAAATAATTAGTGCAGGTGGAAGCCACATATGTTAATAAAGAAGGGGTGCAGAGATAAAAGCATAGAGAGATAAATAAATGTGAAGTAGGTATTTTCAGCCAAATTTTTCATTGATCATAAAATGATTTATATTAATATATATTTTTTGTATACATAGAATCCTATTCCAATTCAAAGAAGCTGTTGCCAGAGTATATAAAAATGTCATGAAGCAAAACAAGATTTACCTTTCACCTGTGGCCTCAGGTACTCAGTTGTTGTTTTTATTTAAAAACAACTATTGTTTAGCATTTTGAAAGTTGTTTTTAAGCACTATTTATAACATATTCTATGAAGGATAACCTTGACTAAAGATACGAACCTAACTATATCATATACCTATTTGCAAGAAACATCACTTTTAGTCCACCTGCTTATTTTTCTGTCTTTTCTACCACATTCTTCTTTTATGAATGTACTAGAGGCCCGGTGTACAAAATTCATGCACTTGTGGGGCGTCCTTCAGCCCGGCCTGTGCCCTCTCACAGTCTGGGAGCCCTCGGGGGAATGTCCGACTGATGGCTTAGGCCTGCTCCCTGGGCCTAAGCTGTCACTGGACATCCTTAATGCTGCTGCAGAAGCGGGAGAGGCTCCCGCCACCATCGCTGTGCTCACCAGCTGTGAGCCCAGCTTCTGGTGGAGCAGTGCTCCCCCTGTGGGAGCACACTGACCACTAGGGGGCAGCTCCTGCATTGAGCATCTGCCCCCTGGTGGTCAGTGCACGTCATAGTGACCGGTCGTTCCACTGTTTGGTCTATTTCCATATTAGCCTTTTATTATATAGGATTACTTTACCTAGTGGACTTTTATTTTGTTTGGATTTTTTTCATGGTATTTCCAGCTTATAGATTGATTAACTTTTCTGATTTTTGGCCATATACAAGAATGCGGATCAATATTTGCTGAACAGAATTGAGTGGGCAGCACCAGATAAGAGAAACAAATGCACACTCATTGATGTTTCTCTGCTGTGGAAACTGTTTTAAGGTGTCAAGTGATTTGTATATGTGATTATGTGTCTCTGGGCAGATGATGGTATAATCAATATGTCCTATTAGAGTCAAATTCCTAACACTGAATGGTGTCAGCTAGTTTATGGTGGAAAGAAAGTGATAGCACCATTGTGCTATTAAGGTATGTGTGTGTTGATCTAAATGATGATGGTCTGCACTGTACCAATATTTTCTAAATGGAACCTCTGTGAATCGGCTTCCTTTAAGCTTCATCTTTATGTAAATACTTGTATGAGGGTCAATTGAGCAGACCTGTGTGGCCTGATAGAAAGAAATTGCCCAGAGATTCTTTGTTTTATTTTTTATTTATCTGTTATTCCCAGACTGCCTCACTTGTTGAATTCCACAGCTTTTATTTATGCATAAATGTCAGGAACAGGAGCAGCTGAACTAAATTCAAAGAGCCAAAAAAGGAAATAAGATAAAAATAGCAGAATTTGAAAATGAAATGTAGATCATAAAACTCAGAGTATTACTAATAATTTTCAACAACTTGAAAAAACATTTTTCTCTTTGTGAAGACCCATAAAAATAGTTCCTAGACTAGGACAGGGGGAGAATATGGCATTTTCTAGACTAGGACAGGGGGAGAATATGGCATTTTCTTGGTATCATCCACTTCAGTCAAGACAAATATTCTGCTTTAGATAATTAATAAAATTAATGATTACATTCAAATTTTTTCTGAGCACTTTAACATCGCCAGAGTGAATTTTCATTTCATATCTCTAATTCAAATGAAATTTAAGTTGAACAGTTAATGTAGAACTGTCATTTTAGCAAACATGAGAGAGGAAGAATAATGGAGCTTGACATTGATTTTTGCAAATGTAAGGTATTCTTTCCTCTTTTAAATCCTAGAGAAGACATTTGAATAAATCCTAGGTATATTCAGGTAGATGTCCATTTCCCACCAACTCATCTCTGGCTCATATGATTGTGAAGACTGGTAAGTCCAAAATCTGCAGGACTGATGTCTCATTTTGAGTCTGAAGGCTGGGTTGCTGTATAACCAGGAAGAGCCAGTGTTCTAGTTAGAAGAAAGGTGAATTCTCTTACTCATGAGAAAGTCAGACTTGTGTTCTTTTCAAGCCTTCAACTGACTGGATGATACCACTCACATTATGGAGGGCAGTCTATTTTCCTAAGTCTATTGATTTACCGTAAATGTTAATCTCATTTTAAAAACTTTCAAAAAACATCCAGAATAATGTTTGACCAAGTATCTGGACAACCTGTGGCCCAACCAAGTTGACAGATAAATTAGCCATTATACCTTGGTATCTTTTCCTCAGCATTAGAAAGAGCCTGTCTCTCACACCCTTTGTTTTGTTTTTATTGTTGCTTTTGTGTGCAAATTACTCTGTCTTCTAAAACCTTTGATCTCCCCATTCCATGTTGAACAACAGTTTCAATAACCTTAACTATATAATTTTGTATTATTTAAATTCTGCGTAAAGTATATCATCTTATTTCTTATAAATTCTTTCAAATAATCTTAATAATTAAAAGGAAGAGTTGTTTTTATTTTTTTAAGAATACCGTATTGCCTATCCACTAAATTGCCATGCGTATATTTTTTAAATTTATTTTTATTGATTTTAGGGAGAAAGGGAGAGGGAGAGAGGGAGATAGAAACATCAATGATGAGAGAGAATCACCAATTGACCGCCTCCTGCATGCCCCACACTGGGGATCGAGCCTGCAACCTGGGCATGTGCCCTTGACTAGAATTGAACCCAGAATACCTCAGCCCAGTCCACAGGCCAACGCTCTAATCACTGAGCCAAACCAGCTAGGGCAGTGGTCTGCAAACTGCGGCTTGTGAGCCACATGCAGCTCTTTGGCCCCTTGAGTGTGGCCACGAAGTTTCAATCGCACTGTAGGTGCGCGCCCGCACGTGGTATTTTGTGGAAGAGCCACATTCAAGGGGCCGCAGTTTGCCGACCACTGAGCTAGGGCTACCATGCATATTTAAGTATAGAATCATCTAAACTTCAATTGTAGTTTAAGATGGCCAGGAATGGAGGTGAAATTAGCACATTTTATCCACATTTTGTACTTTTCAGGGACTTTTCTGAATCACAGTAGCTATTAGCTTATTCCAGTCCTGTTCCCAAGGAATAGATCTGGGGTGTGACAAGTGATTTGAATAATGAGTTACTTTAGCGATGATAACTGCTTATATTTAAATTTAATCTACGGCAGTGGTTCCTAAACAAGCTGATCATCATGTGGGAACTTGCTAAAAATACAGTCACAGGTTCTAACGGGGGATGATGTCTATATCAGAATCTCCAAGACTGAGACCCTCACATCCGTTCTTTAAAGATGTTACTGACCTATTATGATGATAAACTATTGATGTGTGGAATATAAAATTTCAAAATTTTAATTTTTTTTTAATATATTTTTAGGCATTATTTGGGACTCGACTGTCAGCTAATTTTTTTTTCATAATAAAAATTGAAATAAATAATTCATTGATTTCTTTTGTCAGATTCTTAATTTCAAAGGTCAACTCTTTTCTACCACCATTATTATATACTAGAGGCCTGATGCACGAAAATTCATGCAAGAGTAGGCCTTCCTTCCCCCCCCCCCGCCCCCCCCCCCAACTGCCGGCACCGGCTTCCCTCTAGCACCCTGGACCTGGGCTGTTTCCCTCCTCCAGCTGTCCGCAGGCACCCACGACCTGGGCTGGCTTCCTTTTGGCCTGGCTTGGTCAGGAAGGACAACCGGAATGATGCCCAGAAGACGTCCTGTCTAATTAGCATATTCCCCTTTTATTATTATAGATACCGTAGTTCTAGTGATTCTTGAGCTGGCATCTTACTGTTGATTTATTTTGTTTTAAAACTTTTATTATTTTTTTTGGAATGCCAAGCGCAGTATTGCTTCAAGTCATTTTTAGATGGTCTTATGTTTTTTGTACCTGATTTGCCTTACTTTGTGGATTTTCTTGTTTTGCTCTCTTGGCCAATTGTGCCATTAAAAATGCCATCCTTTCCCCCTCACCCACAATGACCTCTTTTGCTTTGCCAGTTAGCCATGCAAGGATTTTGTTTGAGCACCTGGGTTTCTTGATCCTTGGCACACATTTTGCCTGGGCTTCTAATAAGGTGTTTTAAACAGTCTCCAGGTTTCTGGTAGATGATTTGCTTTTTTTTTCCTGTCTCCTTGCAATTTTTTTCTAATATCCACATTTTGATGTAGGTCCCTTTTATAAAATTGAATTAGCATGTGTTCAATGTTTCTTGGCTTCTCCACTCTCAGCAGAATGTGAAACCTAATCATATACTGATCACTAATATATAGTGGTTTGTATAATTTCTGATTCACTTCCTGTCTTTTATGCAGAACTCCCTCAGTGTATTTCCTTTCCATATGGATTCTAAAATTACTTGATCTAAGAAGCAGTTATTTATTCCTCCCAAAATGTTTCCTTCATATCTCTCCTCAATGAGAAAATTCAAGAATCCAGATGTGAACAATTAAGATTCTATGTGATTACCATCTGTCCTGATTTTGAGTATGCACACTTAGGGTTAATATTATTAACATTATATATATATTTGAACATCAGATGAAAAGGATTGAAGTAATCTTAAGTCTCAGCTGAAGGCACATTATCCTCATTGGTGTTCTCTCTTGATGGACTGACTAATTGATCACATAGTTGATCACTTCTCTTCCTCCCATAACCCTCTATCTTCCCCCTTTGGACTGGCAATGGTGGTAAGAATTTTAATAAATGTCTTTTTGTTTATTAATGTTTTTGTAAAATGTATATTTTATGTATATTTTGTTGTTTATTGTACTGGCCATATTTTAAAGAGTGTTTTGATAGTTCACTCCTTATCTTTTAATCAATGCTCTGTTTTAGATAGTGCTATGCATATATCTAACTTGTTGCTTCTAACTACTATATAGTACTCCATGGTAGACATCCACCACTTTTTCTAGTCTCCTCTCCTAGGGATTGGTGATTCACATTGCCTCCAAATCACCAACATTGTTTAGCCCCCTTTTATGGCATCATCCACCACTGATTCATTGCTTGCAATTTATTTAGAAAAAGAATAATTCTCTTTCAAGTGGTTTCACAGTGAAATCTTTATTTACAACATGTTTCTCCATGTTGGCAATAGTAACATTTTAGAGTGGATAAATCTTGTAGAATGTCTATGCACTGTAGCATATTTAGCATCATCCCTGGTTCTACCCACAACATAGCACCCCCAGCTGTGACAATAAAAAACACCTCCAGATGTTGCCAAAAGTCTCCTGGGGAGGAGGTGGAACAAAATCACCCCCTATTGGGAAAATATTTATGTGCTACTTTTTGTTAGATCTTATATATTCTTAGTTGTTGATTATAGCCTGTAACTCAGTGGCACTATATCCTGGCTTTTTTTCCTGCTTCTTCAATGTTGCTGTTCCAAGATGTCAATTATGAATGGTTACTCATTTCTTGATAAGCATTCCACTCCTCTATCTGCTTGATTTATATATACTTTATATATCCATCAGGGAAGAAAACCTTGGCTTCTCTAGCAACATACTTTTCAGTGACTAGTCCATTACATGTTCTTTCTGTGTAATAATGTTATTTTTAAATTTACATAAACCAGGCCTAAGGTTAAACAGAAATTTTAGTACCCATCTTTAATTACTTTATTTCAAATTTGTAAATAGCACACAAAAAACAAGCCTATGATTTTATAGCCATATGTTGATTTTAATTATAACATGAGGAATCCAGTTATTTCACATATTTGGCTTTAAGCTGCTTCTGCCTATATTAAAAATAAAGCCTAGTCAAAAGATCCTTTACTAAGTGGCAAATTCATTACCAAAAGCATCCAACTATCAATAGAGACCCCTTTTCAATTACTATCAAACATGGACAAGAAAGGTATATATTATGGTCTGAATTAATGTTTTCTGTCAATGACTCCACCTCCCATCCAAATGGCCTCAAATCGTGCAAGTAAAATATTTGTAAAAGTTTAATTGAGTGAAAAGGTCACTAGATTTAGAGTAAAAATATTTGAGTTTAATAACTGGTTTGTCCATTATTCATTCCAGGTCTTCTGGCTAAACTTCTCTAAATAGAGTTTCCTCGACTTAGAAATAGCAGAATATTTTTAAAGATTAAGTGAAATTAAAGTTAATGCAACTCTAAGACATTACCAAAAAAAAGAGGGTACATTTTATTATTTGACAGAATTTTGAGTCTCCTCTTGTGGAAGATGTTGCTTTTAGTGGTAGGCTATGATCTAGAAAATTTCATTTGGACCTCATGAAGCTACTGAGAATATTTGGTATTGTTGGTTTTAGACTCATCTTTGATCCCAGGTTTATGGCTTTTTGCCTGGCCCCACTCCTCTACTCCTGCTACAGGATTATATCTCACCACTTTCAATGTGTCACTTGGTTTTCCTCCCTATCTTATCCATCTACCCTTGGCCAACACAAAAGGCTTACCTATTTCTGATTTTTCATCCAGCATCCCTCCAACCTGCCCCCGCACGCTTCTCTGATTAACAGATCTTTTCCCTTAAGTATTCTATTAAAAGACCTAGTCAAAAGACTAATTAAAAGAATCATGATCTTGTATTAGAATAAATATTGCCTATAAAGATCCAGTTTATAGATGAGTAATATTTATTAAAACAGTAGAAGCAAGTCCAGTTGGTATTGGATTCTCAGATCATGCAATACCTCTAATTAATATCCTCCACTGTATTCTTATTTCACTCATAATAAAACTCAGTGTCCTTGCAATATCATTCAGTGCCCTATATGATTGGAGATGTCTATGCCATCTGACCTCATTGCCTACCACTCAACCCCAGCACATTTCTCTAGCCACACCGATCTTGTTACTGGTCCTGAGTAAGCCACAGTACACCTTGCCAAACTGCTGTTTTTTTCCTGCTTGGGCTGCACTTTATCCATATGAATGCTTAATAAAAATGTGTTAAGTGAATATAGTTTCCTCCATTTCCATTCTTCTCTCTTATCTCTATAGCTATTTGGGGGTCCAGTTCTCTATTATGTGACTTAAAATACCATGTATGCTATGACTATTCCCAGTTGATAGTTATCAATTAAATCTTTGTCCATTAATAAATGCATAACTATGCATCAAATGAGTATTTGCATAAACCTAAGAGAAAATTAGTTTATAACATATTGTATAGTATTTTGAATAGTTTAAGAACTCAAAATATTATTTTATTATGTACTTAATTTATTTTCCACTTATACAAATCACATAAAGAATCTACTAAATATGTTAAGAATCTGAGCACAAGTAATTTTGCAACTCTGTGTTTATTAGTTTCTAAAATGTATATTTATCTCTATGGAGAATGGATAAATAATAAATGCAGTAACAGCCCTAACTGGTTTTGCTCAGTGGATAGAGCATCGGCCTGCGGACTGAAAGGTCCCAGGTTCGATTCTGGTCAAGGACATGTGCCTTGGTTGCTGGCATATCCCCGGTAGGAGGTGTACAGGAGGCACCTAACTATCTCTCTCCCTTCCTCTCTGTAGAAAATCAATAAAATATATTTTAAAAAAAATAAATGCAGTAACAAACAGAGACATTTACAACATTCAAAGTTGAAATCTGTGATACATATATGGCTTTAAAAAAATAATTACAGGAAACTGGTGGACTCCTGAGAAGCAGGTTAAATTAGTTTTTATTTATCTTCTCTATTCATGCTGAACTTTGCTAACACTTTCTAACACATGAGGAAATTGTGAGCTTAATCTTTTCCATAATCAGAAAGTATAATATAGATAATGCATTGCAGGCTCCCAAGGTACTGTGTAATGTTTCCAGCCAGCTACAATCTCTCTCTGGCAACCAGATATGCAGCACTACATCTCCTATGGGATGAGGAAGAGCAAGTACACTTATATATTCCAACTGACTGTATCCAATTTGGACTTTTTCATCAACAAGAAAGACACTTTATCATCATTTTTTCCGTGCTTCCATTTTTGCTTAAAGTGCTCTGGAGCAAAGAGGCTGAGAGGAGATTGTTAACCATAGGTTCAAACATATTAGTTATATAAACTACCTAAATGAAGAACACCAACACTGACATGTTGATAGGCCATAGGCTTTGAGTAGTAAATACATCTAAGTCTCAGTTCTGCGACTTATAAGCGACTTTGGGCAAGTTATTTTATTGCTCAGAATTGGGTTCATCATCAGTAGATAATATTTAACTCAGATAATATTTAATTGGGAGGATTATAATTAGGAAACAGATTTAAAGTGCCTACCAGAGTCATTGACACTTATGGAACTCTCAGATAATTTAGGGTTTGAAAGACCATATCCCCCATTATCCAACTGATGTTCTATTAAAAGCCAAAGGACAGCACCATTATTAAAGGATTTCTATGTGTGTTATAGTCAAGAGCCATGTCCTGATAGACTTTGTGTGACTAGGATCTTGTTCTTTGCCTCTCTCATAACTGGTGCTCATTGCTGATTGCTGTTGAATGATATTCAGTTGTCCAAAGTGAATATGAAGGAAAAGGAGTAGGGGCAGGTTATATCTATTTATTTGCCTTTCTATCAGAGAGTCTATTGATTCTCTTCATCTTAATGAGTTGAGTGTTCTCCCACCAACACTTAGATTCCCAACAGCTACAAGTATAGCAATCTGAACCTTTTCTCCTTATCTTTTACTGACCAAACTCTGGGTTATTTCTCGAATCACTGGATTATGTCCTAAGCAATTACCACAGATCTCCTTCTCTACAAAGTCATGCCCAGCTCTTTAGAAATTGAAACCTTAGGGAAATTGGTTTCATAATAAATTATTTGTAACAGAATCCCACTGTTTACTTCTCTGAAATAAGTTCATTAAGGAAGTAGGGTTCAGTTTTTCTTACAGAACTGTTGGGTGAGGCACAAGATGAGATGCTCAGAACATATTGAACCAATTTAAATGGATAAGCCTATCTTCGATCTGAGTGTTTATCTCCTCCCCTGACCTATCTTTTTCCTCACAGGGGAAGGAAGAGAGCCAGGAAAGGAGATCTGCCCTAACCATAGCCTATCAGACATCAGTGAGAGAGCTTTCAGAACGCCTTTGGAGGACACACTACACTGCACAATTAAATCGCCAGTCCTCTCAGTGTGGTTACCAGGGAGCTGTGGTTCTCCCTTCTGTCAGTGCCTTTACCCCGATTGGGGTGTGAAGGAAGGAGGCTAGACCCTTACCAATAAGAAGGGCAGATGCAGAGTAAGATAAAATTACATTTTAATGGAGTAAAGTCTGACAGCAGGTTTTTTTGGGGGCGGGGGGGAGGGTTAGAGAGGGGAAGATATAAGGGGGAAGGAAATGATTTACTGCTGTCTGTCATTCTGGGGTTGAAATTGGTTTCAGAGATTCACTTGTTATTGCTCTGCACTCCGAAGCCTTTATTTAGCTTCCCATTTGGGGATTTTAGTCCCTTTTTCATTTAAAACTGACAAGGAGGGAATATTAGTTCATGAAAGAATAATATCCTTCATATCATCTCTCAAGGACATTTTTCTCCCTTTTCCAGAGACCCAGAGGTTTTGCATCGATTTGCTTCTTTATTTACAAGCAGGTAGAGAGATCTAGGAGAGCCTTGCTTATAGTATCGTGAAAGATTTGTTCCTCTTTGTTTCCAGTGTCACTGATCACAATATCCTCTTCTAAACATGCTGCCATGGTGGGGTATGCCTCTCCTCTAGGTTGGGTTTCAGAGTGAGTCTGCTTTATACTTTGTCCCTGAAAATGCCCATTGACTTGAACGCCAGTCGGATTAAAAGGGGAAAAAACTCATTTTATGATTTGTACAGCTGTTTCTGAGCCCAGATTGTTGTAAAAGGTGCCCCGGTGGCATTTTCTTACCACAAGATTGACAGACTGGGGAAAGCTAAACATTTTCTTTTCTTAAGAACTAGTGGAAAACAGACCTATTTTCAGGATTAGCTTGTCCTTGGTAAAAAAGCTTGAAACCACTAAGTTGCATCATGGTCATAAAGCAAAGGAGCTGTTCCAAAGACTCAATTTCTAGCCAGTGTTTAAGCAGCTGCAGCAGAAAAAAATAATTTCTTCTGACCTTCCTAGTCACTCCCAGTAAACTGATTTAGCTGAGAAATTTCACAATGGTCACTTCCTTTTCTGTCTAAACAGAGGGTTAGTGTCTTTAAAACCCTTTCTCTGACTGTCATATGGTACATGCAGGATGATTTAGGTGTACGCCTTGGTGATAGGCTTTTGATTGAGGGAATGCGAAAATTTTTCAGAGTAGTAGGATAGGAACTGTAAATGCCTGTGCACATTTTTTCTCAAGGAGCTGACATCACTGAGATTTAGCAGTTGGAGTATCATTTAACCTGGCTCTTTCTTTTTCATGATTTTTCTTGCATTCCTCAGTGAGTTTCATTACCATGTGGAGGCCAGGTCTGCAGGAGATGGAGAAGCATCTGCTCCCCAGGGAGGGACGGAGACTCCTATTGTAGAATCCCAGGGTGTGGGCAGAGACAAACCTCCCATGCATTGTGGGAAACCAGAAAGCTTTTCTTTTGATATTTCTGAAACTCCAAATCTAAGGGGAAAAACACACCATAAAACTGCATGTTATAATCCAAAACTAATCCACTCTTTCCAACAGAAAAAGGCCATTGTTCTGATTGATAACATACTTGCACTTTTTCCCCACAAAGTTTCTTACTCTCAAACCTACTGGTTGTAGGTTTTTCTATTCTCAATGACCTGAGAATCCCACAATTTTCCCCCATATCTTCTCAAATGAAAAATTTCTTGGTAAAAATTAGGTAAAATAACCAAACCTTAATTTCTTAAAATGTTTTAAACATGGGTCGGTTTCTTTTTTCTGCTTTCCTATTGATGAACTAACTATTTAGTGACTTAGAAAAATCATCTTAGTTTCTTTATGATTTAACTGTCCTATCTATGCAATAGAAATTATAAACAACTGAACATAAATAATAATTTTGTTTTTTCTCTTTTTCTCACACCTAATGAGTAATTAGTTCTGATGGGTCAGAGATGAAAAACAGTGGGAGAAACTTTAAGTTGAAGTTATTGGACATTTAGAAAAATGTTGACCTAAAAGATTAGAAATTGAAGTAGGGATATAGAACATTAAAAGAAAGAATTTACTGCTGAGAATAGGGAAAAGGGGGGAAGTGGCTGTAAAATAGTGAGAAATGTTTTTCATAGACCACATAAAACCCCCATCTCATTACCTTATAGACATTTGTAATCTGGCATTTAAGAGGAAATGAGGTGCCAGCTAATGTCAAGTTCATGTTGTCTCAGGTGGTATCCTTCTCATACTTCCCTTAAAGATGTAGACATTTAAAAAAACCTGAAAGGGAAGTAGTTTCTGCTTATAAATCATCATTTTATTTTTTAAAAAAGACTTTGGTACAGCAGGGATCTACCTTTCTACTCTTCACAAAAATGATCAATTGGCACAGTGGTCCTGCTAATTTGTTCTACTTTCTTTCAGCATCCTCATCATTGAGTCCTTTTGAAGTAGCTATATTCATCTCTTGTTACTGTCAAGGAAAGGGATAAATAAGCATATATATAAATATAATTTCTTAGCCTTGAAACAGAAGCCTGAAAACATGAAGAAAGATGAAAAATAAACACTAGAGCCACTTATTTGTTAAGTGCAGCAAAGGACAGCTCCCCCAACTCTATGTCCTTGACCGTCAAAATTTTGGTTCAAACCCAGGAAGTATAAAAGAGGATTTTACCTTCTGGTCTTCTCTCAGTTACACAGACAGTATAAAATGTCCCCCACAAGTATGCTACTATTATTCACCAACCAATTTTTTAGAATCAAGCTTTGTGTGAGAAGCTGGGAAAGCCAATGAGACATCACTGCTGCCCTTGAGGAGTTTGTTGTGCTGCCTTGAGGAAGTGACTCAATTCTCTACACTCAAACATTTGGGCATACACTGGTCCTTCAGGGTGTCTGTCCTGTAACATAACTTTAGATCTTTGGTTCTTGAGAACGGTTGTCATATTTAGCTTGAGAGGATTTTTGGGATTTGTGCTAGGGGTAAGTGATTATGCTGTGAGTGTGAGGTTCTTACAATTAAATGCATATATGAAAGATTACGTGGCTTTCTAAGGCTTTTTAATAATATATACTTTTATTGATTTCAGGCAGAGAGATAGAAACATTAAAGATTAGAGAGAATCATTGATTGGCTGCCTCCTGCATGCCCCCTACTGGGGATCGAGCCCAAAACCTGGGCATATGCCCTGACTAGGAACCGAACCCTGATCTCCTGGTTCATAGGTCAATGCTCAACCACTGAGCCACGCCAGTCAGGCTCTAAGGCTTTTTAAAAACACATGTTTTCAGCCCCAGTTTGGCCCTATGGAATTAGGATGCAGCAATTCTGACACAGATGTGAAATGTATCCTGAGTGAGGTTTTTAACAGTCAGCGTGGAATCAAGTAAAGACCACCAGAGTCTTACTGAAGCTATACTTGTCTTTTAATCTTTTTTAGAATCCTATATAATAAAAGCCTAATATACTAAGTGTCTGGCTATCCGGTTGGCCATTCAACCAATCAAAGCATAATATGCTAATGATATGCTAAGGCTGCTCAACCGCTCGCTATGACGTGCACTGACCACCAGGGGGGCAGATGCTCCGATCAGTAGGTTAGCTTGCTGCTGGGTCTGGCCCATCTGGACTGAGTGAGATAGGCCGGACATGCCCTGTCTCCTGCGTCCCCCGGCCCCGATCATGCACCGGTGGGGTCCCTTGGCCTGGCCTGTGCCCTCTCACAATCTGGGAGCCCTCAGGAGATGTTGTAGAGCCGGTTTTGGCCCAATCCTACAGGCCAGGCTAAGGGACCCCACTGGTTCACGAATTCGTGCACTGGGCCTCTAGTTACATATAAAATATTTTAAAAGCCTAGAGTGAAGAATTATTGTCCAAGTGTAGGGTATATTTTCACAGCATTTTTTTTTCTTCCTGGTCTTATGCATAGTCACAAATTCCCAACATGAATAATATAGTGAAGAGATTTCCTTTGCCAATATATCGGTGTAGATAATTTTGGGAGATACATAAAGACAGGCTGGAATTTTTGCTGCATAAGCAGATATAATGTGATTACACCATTTTACAGGCAGCCTAATCATATGTTATGTAAATGTATGCAGTGTGTGTTTAGTCGGAGGGTCCCAAGAACATGTCCATAGACAACTGGAAAAGTTTAATTCATAACAGATTTTCTTACCAGCTCCGATGTAACATTAAAGCCCCCAAAAGGACACATGTGAGCCAAATACAAAGGCGTACCTCCCTCTGGAATTATTCAGTTTGTACACCCATGTGGGCTCAGAAAACTCATCTCTGCACCATGAAAACCTTGGTATTTTTTTTAGAATATTACAGGTAGAATGGTGGAGCCACCTCTGACTCTGCTGCTTCCCAAGCTCCGCCTCTCCCACCCACCCCACAGGAGCAACAGGTGCAGCCAGCCTCTGTGCTGTCTGGCCTCTCTGTCGCGAGCTCTGTGGGTCTTCGCCAAAGATATTCCAGCTAACTCTGTCACATATGAATCTGAGGTTTTGACCATTTCCTTTCCCGTTTTTCCTTATTTTTTTAGATTTTTTTCATTATGAGGGTGGCCTCTCACCTCAGCCTGCATGAATCATAAAGCGAGCTCTGTGGGTCTTCGCCAAAGACATTCCAGCTAACTGTCGCATATGAATCTGAGGTTTTGACCATTTCCTTTTCCGTTTTTCCTTATTTTTTTATATTTTTTTCATTCTGAGGGTGGCCTCTCACCTCAGCCTGCATGAATCATAAACCTCTCAAATTATAAGTGGAAAAGACCCAGTGATTCTGTCGTCTGTTCACTAATAGGAAACCTTTTGTGGATTTGTGTTCTGCATTCCTTGTTACGTTCTGTTTTAAAGGAATGCAGGCTCCCAGACTCCTGGCGTGTAGTATGCTGACAGGAACTTCTACATGAGGTGCCATACGGAGGAACACTTCCCAGTGAAGTGAAGTGAAGTGAGCACTGAATTCAGAGCTGACTTTAACTCACATATCCCAGTGACCTTGTAAAAGTCTCTGGAAGTTTTTGGGGTTTGTCGTTGTTGTTGTTGTTTTCATCATTAAAATAACCAAGTGAAATCAATAGTCTTTAAAATTCTTATTTTATAAAATCCTATACCTCCTTTTAAGAAATCTGCCTTCTCCATTTTGACTTAGCTCCCTCATGTTTTATATAGCTACTAGGATCCCAGCGCACAATTTGAAATCGCATGGCGCCACCCTGCCTTGACACACAAACCTCTCCACGCAGAGCTCCAGAGCACCTGAACCAGCCCCCAAACCCTCTGGCCTTCTCTGGCTGCTTCAAGCCCCGCCTTCAGCCCCTTGAGTCACCTGGGGCTGGTCCTGCCTCCTCCGGGCACCTTCCCGCTTCTGCCTGTCTCTGGAGCAATGCCCCAGCTAATATGCTAATGACCTGGTCATTACCTTTATGGTGTATTGACCATTAGCATATTAGCTCTTTATTAGTATAGATCAGTGGTTCCCAAACTTATTTGGCCTACCGCCCCCTTTCCAGAAAAAATATTACTCAGCGCCCCCTGGAAATTAATTTTTTTTTAAATTTTAATAGCAATTAAACAGAAAGATATATGTATTAATGTGCATATTAGCTCTTTATTAGTATAGATTATATTTTCCCTACATCTTTATTTGAGTGAGGATGTCTTTCTTTCTAAAGGATGTGTGGTTTTTCTTTAAAGCTCTGCAGACCATTTGCAAAAGTATCCTGAAGCGAACATAAGCACTGACCGGCATTTATGAATCCCTGGCTGCACACCAAATTTGTTTAAAGAAATAAAATGCATTATCTCATAGGCTTAGCTAATCTCAAAGTTATGGACCATCTCTGGATGTGAGGGCTTAATATGGATGCAAGCTGCAGAGTGACAAATTAAAGCTGATAAGATTGCTGTTCTGCCTCGTCCTGCAAATATTCATAAGTTTTTTAGCTGAGTCTCTCACAGGAAGCAAGAGTTATTAGGAAGATATGCTGTATATTGTGTTTGCTCACAAACATGTGTGAACATGAAACATAGGAAATACTGAGCAAAGTTATAATAACCTATTATCCAAATTAAAAGTATGAAATCTGGATAAAGAAATGCTGAATTGAATCTATTATATGGTATGGTGTGACCAATTTTTTTACTTATTAATCAGCAACTGATATATGAATATTTTACAGGTAAAATCAATCAAACAAAAATAGTTATGTCCAAAAGTAGTTATTTTAGAAAGTCACATTTTATACCCTTTGGGTTTTTAAAAAATAATTCACTGTGCTTTGTAAGGATTATCAGCTCATTGATCCCAAATGAAAAAGAAAATTCTAAAATGTTTTCATAATTAAAGAGATGATCAGTATCTTTATTGAATTTTCTCACATTTTCATTATTTTTTACCTTAAACTGGAGTGACTTCATGACAAATTCTCTAGGCAGTGACTCAGATTTGTAGTAAAATAAAGTATCTATAGTAGAAAAGGGGGAAATAAGAACACATTTTGGTCTAGTTTCTCTTTCCTCAAATATTTGAGTTCAAATTATATCTATGAATATATATACATCTCTGTGGACAATTATACCATAAGCCTAAGTTAAAATTTTTAAGATTGAATGTTTAATAATCGTGTTTTTTTAAAAATAAAATGCCAAGTATATAACTCTAGTTTATTGTAGAGAATATGAGAGAGCTAGTTACTAAAGAAATTAAATTCTTTATTTTTAATGTTGGAGTAGGCAATTCTTCTCACAGTGAAAAAAAAAGGCTAGAAGAATATAAGTGATAGTTCTGATATGCATTGGATGAAAATTGTGTAAAAACCTCATCAGTACCTTTCTGTTTCTCTAGCAAGACAGGTTGGGCTGTAGTTGCTGTAGCAGAGAAAGCTGTCTTCATACAGCAGCCAAAGAAAAAAAAAAGAGTGTCAGTGCATTTTTCTTTGTTACTTTTAACTCATATATGAAGTTAGTAGTTATTTTAGAAGGTCACATTTTATACCCTTTGGACTACCATTTCGTTCATTTAGGTTAGGGCCAGCAGCATGGAAGTAGAATGACTCCTGAGTAAGTGGCTCTTCCATAAAAATGAGCATCATTCTTGTGCAGCTCAGTCCTCAGAGTGTCAATTTCTTCCCCCACAAAACAGTGTGAAAAAACTCACTTCCTGTGGTAGATTACAGGAGAGAGCATGTGTGAAGCCTCTTATTCACGCTGGCACATAGTGATGTTAAGGACACAGATGATGAACATCTGCCAGATGCCGTCCATTGGGCCTAGTGCTTTACGTTATCACACTCATTCTTTTCAAGTACCCTGAAGTAGGTATTACTCTCATTTTCTCTCACTTCACCAAGAGGTTAAGTCACAGAACTTCTAAATAGCAAAAGTGACTCAAAACCTAGATTTGCTCAATTCCAAATCTGGGCTCTAAACCATCATATAGCACCCACTCCCTACATACCCATTGCAATTTTCCAAAAAAAGTTATTATTTACTATTCTTATTTTATCTCAAAAATAATAATAGATTTAGTGAGGGCAGATATTCTGAAAAGTATGGGGGGGGGGCAATTATACACATTTCCAACCAACATACTTGTCAGACATCATTAATTTACCAATTAAGCTTCCAAATGGAAAGATTATGGGTTTTCCAACCTTAATGAAAGTGGACAAAGTGAAAACAGATCTCTTTCATGTTTGTGTTAATGTGTTTTCTCTCATGTGGTTGGAATTGGAAGAGATTCAGAGCCTGGCTTAAGCACAATGTAAACTGGTCATAAAAACCCACATGGATACAGTTATTTATTGCTGACAGAGTGTTGACCAAATTGTCATATACGTTGCCTGCCTTATTCAGAGGCCTGGGGAAAACCACTCCATCTGGCCCATATTCCAAAGTTGTACCACTTTTCAGGATGATTGTAGTGGGTCTTTTACTAAATCTTGAAGGCTACCTCACTTGAAGGAACTATCCCAGAAAATTCTAGCAAACTTCAAATAAGGTCACTGAAAGATATGGGGTATGTAATTAACTCTATAAATAGAGCTACCTTCTAGACTTAAGGATGTGTGGATATAGCTTAAAATATTAATCATCAGATCACTGCTGCATTGATTTGCACCTTAGACCATTGGCTCACTTAAGCCATTTCTGCCTTTGCCTGCTATTTTTTTCTGGTGATTATTCCTGCTGTTGCTATCTGTAGATAGCCCATGATCTAGTAGCTCCTGCCTCAATGATTAGTAAGTATTGAAAAATATATTAAAGGCGCATAAGCTTCCATTATTTCTTCTTGGTCTAAGAAAGATAGAAAGAATTTGAAAAGTTACAAAAAAAATTGGGCAGTTTATATAGTAATAAAGAAAAAATATTTTCTACAATAGTCAATTAAAAAGGAGTCCAAAAATAGATAAAGGTATTTAAAAAGCTCATCATAGCATGTATTATCCTTTAATAGCACCTGAATCAAAGTTAATATCATACTTCTTTGCTGCTATCCTGGGAATTGAGTTTAGTTAGATCTCACCTCACACCTGTCAGAATGATTGTCATTAATAAATCAACAAACAAGAAATATTGTCGAAGATGTAGAGTAAGGGGAACGCTTGTGCACTTTTAGTTTAATTGCAAATTGGTGCAGCCACTATGAAAAACAGTATGGAGGTTCCTCAAAAAATTAAAAGTAGAACTGCCCTATGACACAGCAATTTCAGCAATCTGGGTATTTATCTGAAGAAATAAAAAAAACCCACAAATTTGAAAAGATTGTGCACCCTCATGTTCATTGCAGTATAATTTGCAATTGCCAAGATATGGAAGCAACTTCAGTACACATTAATAGATGATTAGATAAAGAAAATGTTACACACACACACACACACACACACACACACACACACACACGTGGGAAAAATTAGGTTAATAATAATAACAGATAATACAATAAGTAACAAGAAAATAATAATACAGGAATAAACTCAGTTTTGCATGCTCACAGCTATAAACCTACTTTGCCGCCCCTGTATATACAATAAAATGTTGCTCAGTCATAAAAAATAAAATAAAATCTTAACATTTGTGACAGCATGGATGGATCTAGAGGCTTTTATGCTAAGTGAAATAAGTCAGACAGAGAAATACAAATACCATATGATTTCCTTTATATGTGGAATCTAAAGAACAAAATAAACAAACCAACAGAAACAGACTCATAGATACAGAGAACAAACTGATAGTTGCCACAGGTGTTAGGAGGCTGGGTGGAAAAAGTGAAGGGATTAAAAAGTACAAATTGGTATTTACAAAATAGCCATGGGGATGTAAAGTACAGTGCAGGGCATAATAATATTGTGGTAACTATGTATGATGCCAGGTGAGTACTAGAATTATCGGAGGGATCAGTTCATAAATTATATAAATGTCTAACCACTATGCTGTACACCTGAACCTAACATATATATATGGCTAATATGCAAAGTATCCCCTTGGGAGTTCGACCAGGAGACCAGGAGTTCCGTCACTCACTGTGACGTACGCTGAGCACCAGGGGGCAGCTAGGAATGAAGGAAGGCCCGGCTGGCAGCCGGATGGCCCCGATCAGCCCTGATCACTGGCCAGGGCTAAGAACCCTACCCTTGCATGAATTTTGTGCACCAGGCCTCTAGTATAAAATAATATTGAATGTCAACTTTAATTGAAAAATAATATTAAATTAAAAAAAAAAGAATATAACTGATCCTGCCAAGGAACAGGATGCTAGGAACTCTACTAAAGGTTGAGATGGTGTGTTGTCACTGAACTCGATAATTTTAGACACAATGCAGTTAAAGCAGCTGTGGCTCGGGATGCGGGCTCTTCCTGCTGTGTGCTGTTCCTCTTCCCCTTGTTAATGACTTGGGGGTGGTAGTACCTCCTCTGGGGGATATATTGATGAGTAATTTTAAAAGGGACAAAAATATTGGGATGAAGGAAAAGTAATGGCAGGGGTTATTCCACATATGCGAACTTAACATTTATATTCATGTTCTGTAATTTTTTAAAAAAATCAATTTTCCTTTTCCTTTAGGAATCTAGATAGACTACATTTCCCAAGCTCTCTTGCTTGCAATTGTGTATCCATGAAAATGAGCTTTAGCCATTAGAATGGAGGTGGAAGTGATACAGGGCACAGGACTCTTTCCCATATAAACCTCCCATGTGAAATCATCCATGACCTTTACCCATCTGCCTTCCCACAAGCTCTTGCATACCTAAATCATTACTACAAGAATAACTGCTAAGAACAGGAGCAACACTTTAGAATGCCGTGTGAATTCAATTTTGTTAAAATAATGGTATTTTGGCATTGCTTTAGTAGCATTCAACCTACCCTGACTAATATGATCAATTACCGATTTACCAAACTCCTTTGAAATATAGAAGTGATAACTAGCTTATGGCTCTTGGAAATGTGTGTTAGAAATGAAAATTACATGTCTTACTAAATTGCATTTAAGTGTACCCAATGACCTGAACTGTAGATATCTAATTCTTATACAAGAAGCATGGGGACATCTAGCAATGGGATGTGGTGGAAAGAGCAAGGCCTTTAAGTGAGAAAAGTATCAGTCCCTCTTCTACATCTGTCTCGTCCCAGATGTTTGATGTCGAGCAACATACTTTGAACCTTATCTCAGAAAGGTGAAATATCATCTCCCTCAAGATGAAATTAAATGGTCTATGCACTGTGCCTGAACTATGATAAGTACACTAAATCAATATATTTTTCTTTTATCTTTATCATTAAACAACTAAGGTAACTTCTAAAAGATCCTTCCATTCCTGAAAATATCCTTAGGTAATTTTGGTTTTTGAACCGCTTGTCTATTCTTGTGAATGCATTCTATTCAAAGTGGAATTTTATTAAGCCCTATTATTTATCCGTTGTTTAGTAGATAGTAGACACTAAATATATATTTGTTGAATGAATAAGGGAAGGCAGAAAGTTAGAAAAGTAGAAATGGTGGGATTCTGATTTAATTAGTCTGAGATTCAGCCTGGACACTGAGATTTTTTTTTAAAAATATTCAGCCAACGCTGAGAAACCATTATCTAAACCCTTGCTATTCAAACTGTGATCTGTGAGTCAGCAGCAGCACCATCATCTGGAAATTTGTTAGAAATGCAGAATCTTGCCGAAACCGGTTTGGCTCAGTGGATAGAGCGTCGGCCTTCGGACTGAAAGGTCCCAGGTTCGATTCCGGTCAAGGGCATGTACCTGGGTTGCAGGCACATCCCCAGTAGGAGATGTGCAGGAGGCAGCTGATCGATGTTTCTCTCTCATCGATGTTTCTAACTCTCTATCTCTCTCCCTTCCTCTCTGTAAAAAATCAATAACTGCTTTTTAACAAGATTCCAGGTTTGTATGAACATTAAAGATTGAGGGGTTACTGCTCTAAAACTTATAGTAATCTCAAGTGTGATTCAGTTAGTCTTTAAATACCATGAAGTCAAACCCAGGAGGGAGAGGATCACATTTCAGGTGGCAGTCCAATGCAAACGTCATATAAAGCACCCCTACAATTCACTCTGGCAGTTGTCCTTAATACATATTTAAAGCCACGCTTCAGAGAGGATAGAGAAAACCCAACAGAAGATATGTTGAAGTCCCAAAGTAGGACATTTCTCATTAATGACCTGAATTAAGTCCCAATTGGAACTGCATATGGTAAAGAGAGCTGCATTCCTTCTACAGCTCTCACTCAGAGAACATCCAATCAGAACTTCTAAACTAATCATCAGAGAAATGCCAATTAAAACCACAATGAGATATCACCTCACACCTTTCAGAATGGCTACCATCAATAAATCAGTAAATAGCAAGTGCTGGTGTGGATGTGGAGAAAAGGGAACTTTTAATGCACTGTTGATGGGAATGCAGACTGGTGCAGCCACTGTGGAAAGCAGTATGGAGTAGGTATACTACCTTAAAAAAATGAAAAATGGAACTGCCTTATGAGCCAGCAATCCCACTTCTGGGAATTTATCTGAAGAAACTGGAATACTAATTTGAAAGACTATATTCACCCCTATATTCACTGCAATGTTACTTACAATAGCCAAGATTTGGAAGCACCCCAAGTGTCCTTTAGTAGATGAGTGGATAAACAATCTGTGATATATTTACACAGTGGAATGCTACTCGGCTTTTAAAAAGAAGAAAATTTTTGCCTTTTGAGAGCATGGATGGACCTGGAGAGTGTTATGCTAAGTGAAATAAGCCAGTCAGAGAAAGGCAAGTACCATATAATTTCACTTTATGTGGAATCTAATGAACAAAATAAATTAACAAAAATAATAGAAACAGATTCATAGATACAGAGAACAGACTGACAGCTCTCAGAGGGAAGGGGGTTTGGGGAACTGGGCAAAAAAATGTGAAGAGATTAAGAAGAAAGCCCCACCAAAAACACATAGACACAGATGACAGTATGGTGATTACCAGAGGGAAAGGGGGTGTGGGGCGGTAGACGAGAATGAAGGGTGGATAAATGGTGATGGAAGGAGACTTGACTTGGTGTGCTGAACACACAATACAATATACAGATGATGTATTATAGAATTGTACACATTAAACCTATATAATTTTATTAACCAATATCACCCCAATAAATTCAATTTAAAAATATCCTTCAAAAAATGTCTAAAATCACACTGCATATTTTATTCTTCTTCTTTTGGGAACACTGTCAAAATTTCAAGGTATCCCATGAGAAAAATGTACCTATTACTGTGTAAATCCTCTTGAATACCTCATGCTTTATAGTGTTTTAATATTATTATTATATTCAGACAAATTCATTCAATACCTGACCACATTTTAATGGTGACCAGCCTTCATACTATGCCAAAGCATCATTTACCTATTCATAAGCTGCCCAGTTAAACAGTGTGCCTCCAGCTGACATTATCACTCTAGTCAGTGGTCGGCAAACTGCGGCTCGCCAGCCACATGAGGCTCTTTGGCTCCTTGAGTGTGGCTCTTCCACAAAATACCGACTTCTGCGCATGGGCTACGAAGTTTCAATTGCACTGTACGTGTGCGCCTGCACGTGGTATTTTGTAGAAGAGCCACACTCAAGGGGCCAAAGAGCCGCATGTGACTCGCGAGCCATGGTTTGCCAACCATGGCAAAGTCAAACATTGCAGTTTGCAGAGTGTCTGCATATATCTAAGATGGACAAAACAGGGTTTCCAAAGTCTAGAAAAGGACATCCCCTCCACTTTAGCTTGAAAAAAAAAAAGAAACTAGTTGGGACTTTTTACAATGGAAATTTAAGAGTTTGGGAAACCACCAAACTTCTTCCATTTTAGAATAGCTTAAATCTTTCTTCTGGTTCTCTGTCCTAGGTGACCTTGCTTCTTAGGCCTGCTCATGCCATCCCTCACTGATGGCTGGGAATTCCTGCTATGTAACTGAAAAGATTGTAATCTGGCTCTGACAACTGAGTTCCCATATGCTTCCCTGAATGTCTTTAGTTTCAAAGGTCCTGAGATCTGCAATATTAGGGGTGAATTCTGGTGCCCTTGTAAAAAGCCCAAGTAACAGTATTCTCAGCTTCCACACTGGACCAGCCCAGTGTCCAGGATATTCTATATACTAACTGCCTAATTTTGGTCAAATCACATAATTTCTTTATGTGTTAGTTTTCACATCTGTAATATAGAGAGAATTATACTTACCTCATAGGGTTGGTGGAATGCTAAAAGTAGTTCATATATACAAAGAATCCTGCATTGGGCTTAGCATGCTAAATAGATGCACAATAGTGTATGTATTTGCTCTCATGAGCAGATCTCCCAGCAGTGTGTGTGTATGTGTGTGTGTGTGTGTGTGTGTGTGTGTGACAGCAGAGCTATGAACAGTACAAATTAAAGACAAAGACATGGCCATAGCATAGTATCCTGGGCCTTACTAGTAGTTCAAGAGAATGGGGATAGATTGAAAGGATAAGAAAATAAAGCTTAAAGAATGTACTGGCTTCTTCTTACAAACTTTATTGAGCACAAACTCACAGCATCTCTCTTTTGTGTCTCTCAGTGGCATATTCAGGATTATTAGGAGCCCAAGTGAGGTGAAAAACCTACCAGAACTAAGATTTTGAGATTTTATTTCTCCTCCTTCTTAGAGGGGCTAACTTCCATCTATAAAGGTCAAGTAGGAGCCTTATAAAGCTATAGGTTCTACTGGTCTACCAGCTTCCATCTACTGACAGATATTAAAGCAAAATAGAGTGCCCTCCCAAAGAAATATCAGGAACTTGCATATTCAGAGTAAGATGGTTCCTCTCCCATCAGATGGGCATCCATCAGTAGAAGTCAATAGGAGCCTGAGAACTTCAGGTAAGAGTTCCAACCTTCCTGTTCTCCTGTTCACAACACTCACAGACTGATTTTGTGTGCCTTGGAACCATCAGGACTTACTTCATCATGGTCTCTATTCACTTTTTTTTTGGTAAGTCATAAGGAGCCCAGATGTCCCAGTTTATCTTTTACCTTCTAGACACTAATTTTCATAATTTCTGTATATTCTCTCCTGAAACCCTTCCACTGTATTCTTTGGAATTTAAAGTCCATCATTAGCAAATTCCCTAGATCCTCAAATTCTTCTTTGACTGTTCCCTTACTATTTGGCTGTAAGTGAATACTGGTTTTCCTTTGAGTTTACTATTTCCTCTGCACTTCTCTCAAGTGACAAGTTTTTCTCTTACTCAATCCCTTTACTCCTGGGCCTATGGGTGAGTTATGGTCCTCTTTGCTTATCATTCTCTCTTCTAGACCATTCCCCCTGCTCTCAACTTCTCCCCACACCAGCTTTGAATCTTATTTCTTCTTGCAACACATCCTACTAATCCTCTCTTGTGCTCTCCCTTATCAACCCTTCAGTAATTTCCTCTTGTTTCTTAAAGACTCACTGTCACTCTCTAAGACTTCTCTGTCATAATTCTTGGTGGTTTTAATATCTACACAGATGTTTCTTTTAACACCCTGATTTCTCAGCTCATTGACCTCTTCTCTCTTGTGATCTTTTTCTCCATTTATTTCTTCTCACAGCCACTTACTCATGGTTATTTCTTACCTTGCTGTTTACTTTTCTCTCAGTGGCATATTCAGGATTATTAGGAGCCCAAGTGAGGTGAAAAACCTACCAGAACTAAGATTTCCAGATTTTATTTCTCCTCCTTCTTAGAGGGGTCAACTTATGCTGGTATGCTAACTTCCATCTATAAAGGTCAAGTAGGAGCCTTATAAAGCTATAGGTTCTACTGGTCTACCAGCTTCCATCTACTGACAGATATTAAAGCAAAATAGAGTGCCCTCCCAAAGAAATATCAGGAACTTGCATATTCAGAGTAAGATGGTTCCTCTCCCATCAGATGGGCATCCATCAGTAGAAGTCAATAGGAGCCTGAGAACTTCAGGTAAGAGTTCCAACCTTCCTGTTCTCCTGTTCACAACACTCACAGACTGATTTTGTGTGCCTTGGAACCATCAGGACTTACTTCATCATGGTCTCTATTCACTTTTTTTTTGGTAAGTCATAAGGAGCCCAGATGTCCCAGTTTATCTTTTACCTTCTAGACACTAATTTTCATAATTTCTGTATATTCTCTCCTGAAACCCTTCCACTGTATTCTTTGGAATTTAAAGTCCATCATTAGCAAATTCCCTAGATCCTCAAATTCTTCTTTGACTGTTCCCTTACTATTTGGCTGTAAGTGAATACTGGTTTTCCTTTGAGTTTACTATTTCCTCTGCACTTCTCTCAAGTGACAAGTTTTTCTCTTACTCAATCCCTTTACTCCTGGGCCTATGGGTGAGTTATGGTCCTCTTTGCTTATCATTCTCTCTTCTAGACCATTCCCCCTGCTCTCAACTTCTCCCCACACCAGCTTTGAATCTTATTTCTTCTTGCAACACATCCTACTAATCCTCTCTTGTGCTCTCCCTTATCAACCCTTCAGTAATTTCCTCTTGTTTCTTAAAGACTCACTGTCACTCTCTAAGACTTCTCTGTCATAATTCTTGGTGGTTTTAATATCTACACAGATGTTTCTTTTAACACCCTGATTTCTCAGCTCATTGACCTCTTCTCTCTTGTGATCTTTTTCTCCATTTATTTCTTCTCACAGCCACTTACTCATGGTTATTTCTTACCTTGCTGTTTACTTTTTTCCTGGTTTTCTCTCACTAATGCTAGAATTCCAAAAATTCTTTAGCCACATGGGATCTACATTACATAAATACATCTATCCTCCTACCTTTTTACTCTTTCTCTTCTTTCATGTTCTCATTTCCCTCCTTATCTAGTTTTTATTTTATGGTGAGCTGTTATATATCACCATTTCATACACCCTCAACTCCTTGTCCCTCTCTTATTTTGTCAGGTGGCATAAATCACACCTCTGATTTAACTCACTTTCTACATAGTCTTCACTTTTACCTTATAGCTGATTTATTTTCCAGGTTAGTAATTCAGTCCTCCTCTTATCAGACCTGTTAGCATCACGTGGCACAGGTTATCATTTCTTCTTTATTAAAATATGTTCTTTATTGACTTCAATACATCACATTCTCCTGGTTTTACTTCTACCTCACTGGTCACTCATCTTCAGTTTCTTTTCAGCCTGTACCTCGTTTTTCCATTCTCATAATTTTGGAAGTCCTGAAGACTTGATCCTCAGACATTTTCTCTTTTCAATCAATACCGATTCAATCAGTTCCTTGATGATCTTGTTTAGTCTCGCAATTGTAAATATCACCTATATCTCTAATAATTTAAAAGTTTATATGACCAGTGAAAGCATCTCCCCTCAACTACAGAATCATACATTCAACTGACAATTTAGCATCTCTACTTAACTATCTGAAGACAGTTCAAACTTAGCACAGGTCTGCCTCTACATCCCAATTCTCACTATCTGAACTGTGAACTGTGAACACAAACTTAGAAAGTAAAAGGATTTAAATAGGGAAGAATAATCCTATGTCCAAACTCAGCTCCTGATTTTCATTCCAAAATTTTCTGTTCCCATAGTCCTTCTTTTTTTAACATATTTTATTGATTTTTTTTACAGAGAGGAAGAGAGAGGGATAGAGAGTTAGAAACATCAGTGAGAGAGAAACATTGATCAGCTGCCTCCTGCACACCTCCCACTGGGAATGTGCCCGCAACCAAGGTACATGCCCTTGACCGGAATCAAACCCAGGACCTTTTAGTCTGCAGGCCGACGCTCCATCCACCGAGCCACACGAGTTAGGGCCCCATAGTCCTTCTTATACTAGAAAATTATAGAGCAAACTTCCCAGTCACCTCAGGCCAAAAGGAGACCTTGAAGCCATCTTTGACTCCACCCTACTCTGTCAGTAAATCATGTAAGATTTCCAACCTTCCTGTTCCCAACACTCACAGACTCTGATTTTTTGTGCCTTTAAATTTATATCAAGGAATCAGCTATATCTACCCAACTCCTCCATCATCACATTGATTAAAACCACTATGTTCTCTCTCCTCTCTAGTCTCCTGCCTTCACTTCTGCCCTCTTTATTCTGTTCTCACCATAGCAGCCAGAGTGATCCTGTAAGTAAGATTGTCACTATTGTGCTCAAAACATGAAATGGCTTCCAGTTCACTCAATAAAATTCAAAGCCATGAGACCTTCCCCTCTGACCCTATATCTTAGGGCTCTCCCTCTTGCTCATTCTGTTTCAGCTCCACTGACCTTCTTTCTATTCATTAACCATGTCAAATATGCTCCTTAACTCAGAACTCCTGCTCTTTATGTTTGTTTCTTCCTGGATTATTTTCCTCTTCCCATCTACATGTGTTCCTTCCTCACCTCTACCAGACCTTTATTAAATGGCCCCTTCCATTCATGGCCTTCAATGACCCCTACTTAAAATTAATCTCTCCCTCCCACCATACTCCCTGTTTTCTTTCCTCCTTTAGCTTTCTCCATGTGATTATGTTTATAGTTTGCTTATTTGTTTATTGTCTGATTCTCTTCTAGAATGTAAGCTCCCTGAGGAAAGGGATATTTTTATGTTTTGTTTACCTCTAAATACTCTGCATCTTTAACAGTTCCTGAAACATATTAGTCACTCAAATATGTGCTGAGCAAATAAACAGTCCTAAATACTCATAAATTGTATTACCTAGGCCTAATGTATGGGTAGTGAGGCATGACATTCTTCCTACATGACCACTGGTTGAAATCCCTACTGTGGCATCACAGAACTCATGTATTCCCTCCTCCTGTCTTTCCACACAAAGGTCTGTGAAAAATATAAAAGAATAGGGGCTTGTACTAGGGCTATCATAACAAAACACTATAAACTGAGTGGCTTAAACAACAACAGAAATGTATTCTGCAGGCTAGAGGTCCAAGATTAAGGTGACAGCAGGTTTGGTTCCTTCTGATACCTGTGAGAAAGGACCTTTTCTATGCCTGCCCCTAGCTTCTAGAGGTTTTCTGAGAATCTCTGGCACCCTTAGTGCATAGAAGCATCCTGGTAATCTCTGTCTTTGTCTTCACATGGCATTCTCCCTGTGTGTGTATCTGTCTGAAAATTTCTCCTTTTTATAAGGACACCAGTTATATTGGTTTAGGGTTTATCCTAATGATATCATTTAACTTGATTACCTCTGTAAAGACCTTATTTCCAAATAAGGTCACATTCTGCAGTACTAAAAGTTAAGACTTACACATATGAATTTTTGGGGGACACAATGCAACCCTTAACAGAGTTTATATCTCTACTATGGGATAGCACACTACCAGAGTGGATGAATGGTTAATGATACTGAAGGTTTCAGAGAGATCATGTAACTTAATGATAAAGAGAGTTCCCTTTGTTTAGACTTCCTGATTGCCTCATTTATAATTCCCACCATGTTACTATACCCCAGCGGTTCTCAACCTGTGGGTCGCGACCCCTTTGGCGGTCGAACGACCCTTTCACAGGGGTCACCTAAGACCATCCTGCATATCAGATATTTACATTACGATTCATAACAGTAGCAACATTACAGTTATGAAGTAGCAACGAAAATAATTGTATGGTTGGGTCACAACATGAGGAACTGTATTTAAAGGGCCAGAAGGTTGAGAACCCCTGCTATACCCTCTTGGAAAAAAAACCAAAGATAACTAGAATACATAATTAGCAAGGAATTCAGGTCAAGATAGTACAATTTCATTGATTTCACTCCAAGATTTATTCATCAGAATGAAAGCAATTTACATACAGAAAAATAATGGGAATATTTTAATCTAACTTACCATAGTTGCAAGATAGGTCTTGAGAGACAATGCAACAGATGTCTGCCTGACCAGGCTGATAGAAGAGAAAGCATCCAGGGGAGACCTCTGAAGTGCCTGGTAATGGATGGCATGCTCATTTTGTCCAAAGGCACAGACTTAAATTCCTTCAAACAATCCAAATATGGAGCTTTTTTGTTTCAAGGCTGAAACCATATAATAGCTGCTGCTACCTCTGAAGTGGTAGAGGAATGACTGCTTAGGGCTGAAAGGATGAGCCTAAATATAACAGTGAAAATAAAATGATGTTTACATCAGTTATATAAAATGATGTTCACATAAGGTGAACAGATTTCTATGGTAGGAAAGAATGAATTCTTATTTTTTAATGGTTAGATGATAATGATCATGCATTTTTGAGCTAGCATTAGTTATATGCCTTCTGTGCTAGATACAAGTTATTTTCATAAGACATAATTCCTGACCTCAAATTGCTCACAATCTGACAGTCAAGAAAATTAATCCTGTTGTTTCAGACATTTATAATACAGTTATATTATTTCATCAGTCTCCATTTCATCCTGGGACCACTGATTTCCTAAATAATCTGTGTGGGTTTTTTTTTTTAATTTTCAAACAAGATTTTCTTCTTGTGCTGTAAAGTTGTGTGGGTTTTCACAAATTCACAAAGTCATATAGCTGTCATTAAAGTAACATACAATCATTTCACCACCCAAAGAAAATTGTCTATTCAGTCCTCTCAAGCTATACCTAAACCCCTGACAACCACTGATATTTTGATCTCTATAGTTTTGCCTTTTCCAGAATGACATATAATTGGAATTATATAATATGTATCTTTTTCAGAATGGTTTCTTTCACTTAGAAATATACACTTATGGTTCATCCATATCTTTCATAGTTTCATAGCTTCTTTCTTTTAAAGTTTTTTATTTATTAACCTTTTAAAGGCCAAGTTGATTTTTATTTTTTATTGCTGAACTAGTAGTGGGGTAGTGGGGGAAAGGGGCCCCTCAGTCTGGCCTTCACCCTCTCCAATCTCTCCAATCTCAGGGAATGTCCAACTACCTGTTTGTGCCCACACTTTTAACAGATAACAGCTCCATTGTTGTT
>NW_005363247.1:8878095-8878683 GCF_000412655.1 Myotis brandtii
GTAGCTGCACTGGCCTCCGTGGGAACAGGGCATCACCACTCCGCCCTCTCACTGTCATCTCACAGGCGCCCACCCTCAGCACCCAGAACACCCAGACACTCTCCAAAGGACGTGAGCGCATCAGAGGGGATGTGTGCACATCCTGTGGGGGTGTTAGGCATGCTGGGTTGATGGAAGTGTGGTGGAGAGGCGGGGGGA
Organism: Myotis brandtii; assembly: GCF_000412655.1. NCBI lineage: Eukaryota > Metazoa > Chordata > Mammalia > Chiroptera > Vespertilionidae > Myotis > Myotis brandtii. The sequence goes on from NW_005363247.1 coordinate 8,878,294, forward strand.
ACTTGTGCACGCCTTGGTTTGCAACTGTTGCAGGGATGGGAGGGTGACAGTGTGCTGGGGGGGATATGCACACCAGAGGCCTCTGGCTTTGCAGATCCGCAAACCCCCGTCGTGCGGCCAGGAGAATGTCAGTCTGGCCCGCCATGGTGGCTGTCCCTGCAATACTGCATCTTCTGGGCCAGGAGTCGGATCTTGTGCAGCTACTCCTGGGTGCTGATGGCCTGCAGGCGCTACTTCTGCTTAGCCTGCAGGCTCCGCTTGGTGCGCTCACAGCTGTCACCACCGCCATGTGGGGAGTACAGGCCGCCCTCCGCCAGCCTGCCTCCCCTGTCCAGAGGCTCTCTGCGCTGCTCACCTGCCCAGAGTGACTGGGGCTTGGCAGAAGCCAGG
>NW_005363247.1:8879371-8893918 GCF_000412655.1 Myotis brandtii
GCCTCCCATGCTGCCCCCTGCCCGGCAGGGTCACAGATCCGGTCCCGGACCACGGGCAGCCTCAAGCACTGCCCCCCGCCTGGCTGGGTCACAGATCCGGTCCCGGACTGCGGACAGCCTCCCGTGCTGCCCCTTGCCCAGCAGGGTCACAGATCCAGGTTCCAGACTCTGGACAGCCTCAAGCACTGCCCCCCGCCCGGCAGGGTCACACTCCTTTATATCATGTTTTATATCCATTTATCACTTGATTGGCATTTGAGTGGTTTCCATTTTTGCTTTGAGCATTCATACATTTATGTGGACATGTTCCTTATTTTCTTGGGTAGATTCCTAGCAGTAAAATTGCTGAGTCATATAAGCTTATGTTTAGCTGTTTTCCAAAGTGGCTATACCATTTTATAGTCCAGTCAACAACACATGCTGGTTCCAGTTTCTCTAGTTTTTCAATAGCACTTGGTATTATATGCCTTTTTGTTTATAGCAATTCTAATAGATATATAAGTACTTTAAAAATATTTGGGCCCTAACTGGTTTAGCTCGGTTGGTAGAGTGTCATCTTTTGGGCTGAAGGGTCTTGGGTTCAATTCTGGTCAAGGGTACGTACCTCGGGTGCAGGTTGGATCCCCGGTCCTGGTTGGGGCTACCATGGTTGGGGCATGCATGGGAGGCAACCAATAGATGTGTTTCTCTTACATCGATGTTTCTCTCTCTGTGTCTCTGCCCCTCCCTTCCATTCTCTCTAAAAGTTAATGGAAAAATATCCTCAGGTGAGGATTAACAACAACAAAAAAATAATAATATAAATAAAAATATTTGGGAGCAGGACTTCAGATAGAGCTGGCAGAGTGCTTACCTCCTTCCATGAACACATAAAGATTACAACTAAATTATAGAATAATCACCTGAGAACATCTAAGATTGTTGTTACTATTTTTACTTTTTTGATCTTCTCCCCTTTGTTGCTCAATAAACCACTTAGTACCTTCCAAAGAGTTATGCATTTGTTTTGGAGCTAGGCAAGGATGTAAGGCTTTTCTGCAAAACACTAAAATATAACCTCTGATCAGAAGCAGTAACCTGACGCTGGTCAGCCATTCTCTGAGACCATAATAAGAAGAAAAGGGAGAATTTTAAGTTTTGTTCCTAGAGTTGGATTTTCCCCTGGCAACCTATTCACCTGATCCCCTTGGAGTCATAGCTCATTTTTTCAGAATACCTTATTGTAATTATATTTCAGGGAGATAGTGTCAATAATTAGTAGTTGAGTCAGTAGGAGTTGAGAAAATTTGTTTATTACACAGGAAATGGAAAATGAGGGAAGAGGATTTTAACTCTCATTGCCTGGAAGATCTGTTTCTCATATTCAAATTTGGAATTCTGAATGAATCCTACCACACTGACATATTTCTATCTAGTAGTTATTTTCACGAGAACTCTTGGTAGGATACTGTACTGTATTTCAGGTATTATGCATTTATTTAACAAACACCATTGAATATGTTCTCTGTGAGAAGCATTCGACATTAAGCCTTTATCAGACATATTGGAGAATATGTTCTTCCATGCAGTGGGTTGTCTTTTCATTTTGTTGATGGTTTCCTTTGCTGTGCAAAACCATTTTAGTTTGATGTGGTACCATTTGTTTTTTGTTTTTTCTTTGTTTCCCTTGCCTGAGGTGATATATCAAAAAAAATATTGCTATAAGAAATGTATTAGATTTTACTGCCTATGTTTTCTTCCAGGATTTCTTGTGGTTTTGAGTGTAACATTTAAGTCTTTAATCCATTTTATTTTATTCTTGTGTATGGTGTAAGAAGGTGGTCTAGTTTCATTTGTTTTACACATATCTGTCTAATTTTCCTAATGCCATTTATCTCCACCCCATTGTATGTTTTTGTCTCCTCTGTCAAATATCAAGGCTGATTGTGAGGCTTTCCCCTAGAAACTATGGCTCAACTCTCTCTTGATTTCAGTCCAACAAGCAAGCCCATGCACATCTCATATTCATATTCTGCACTACCTCTTGCCCAAGAAAGACTCTTGGATGTAAAATTGCATCAGAAAACCCATGCCAAGTGATTAAGTAAAGGAAATATAATTTTATACAAGGAATTAATTACAAAAGGTTTTAGAGGGCTAAAAAGGCAAATAAGAAGCTGCTAACATTATGAAGACTACAAAGACACAGAGAGAAGGTGTTACTAAAACTCTAAACCAAAGGCCATGTAGTGAGACACCAGAGACTATTTGTGGTAGCTGGGACTATGAAGTAGACACAGACGTTGTTAAAGAATACTGTAAGAAGCAAAAAGAAAGATAAGTACTCTGGCTTCTCACTTCTTTCACCTTTCAATCTCCCATCGGTGCTTCCCCTTGACCAAGCCTAACCAGAAGACAATGGGCAAAGAAGCTAAGAAGTTTAATTTGCAGGATCAGTACCCGACAATTCAGAGCAGAGCAGAAGGAGAGGGAAAGGACCTGAAAGCAAAAATAAAAATTACATACACAGACAGTTATCCCCTGAAGGCCTAGTTCATGTTCTACCACTTGACTCAATTCTCAGGTCTATTGCTATTATAGCCACTATCTGTCCATCATATATTCACTCATAGTTATAAGCATTCTGTCCAAGCCTATAAGGATGTGCCCAGGGTTTTGAGTACAGGATTCTTCAATAGTATTCTGTGTTTGCCTACAGTTATAGATGGTCTGTGTATCAATACTGAAACTGCAGATACCTCTCTGAACTTTGTCCATTACAAAGAGTACTACTACTGTTGGTTCCCACACAAGAGTAACTCCAGATAAATATACATGGCATCTCCCTGGTTTCATGCTTTGCACAAAGGCCAGATACCTAGCCATTCTAGACCGCCTCCTTATTGGAGATACTTTATCTCCAAGCAGTATTAAGCAATATTTTTCACAGCGTCACCCCTGGATGATGCCTACCAATTAGACGGGTAGAATCTGGCAGGGACAGAATCAGTGATCTGTTACCCTGTGGAATTTTGGTCCTAATTCCAGGACATAAAGAGGAAATGACTCAATTGTGTAGGCCCAGGTCCAGGAAGGCTTCAGGGACATTCTGCATGTACAGCTGGCTGAATTGCCTGAGGCTTCCAGGCCTTCGGAATTGGAAGACCTCCCTGGAAGCATCAGAAGCACTCTAGTAATAACTTTTCTATTCTCCTTGACGCTCTGCCATTAGACCTCCCATTACTTATATGGAAGCAGAATAAAGCTTTGTTGCTGCCTGCCCAGGATGACCACCTGGTGATGCCCATGGAGAGAATAATATACTCAGTGGGGAAGCTGTATTTCCAATTTGGCAAGGTGGCCAATTTTCCGTGTGTATTGAATCTATGGTGGCACATACCCAACTGAGAAACGTATTTCCAATTTGGCAAGGTGGCCAATTTTCCGTTCCGTGTGTATCTATGGTGGCACATACCCAACTGAGAAACTGGTGAATCCTATCTTACACTGAATTTTAAACCGTAAAATGAAACTATCCTCTACCACTTTATTCTGCATCCTCTTTCAAATCCTGTGTGCTCTATAACACTAATCTCTTTAATATTATCTTTCTCACACAGATATGACTTTCACCTCCCAGAATAACCAAGCCAACTAATTTCCTCTTTGGAACTAGTTTTGTAGTTTTCAAATCCTTAAAGATTTTAATAATTATCTATAATCTACCATTCTTCAACCCCATCCTACTGCTAATAGGCAAATTAGATCATATCACTCAGGAACTCAAAGAGACCTGAGTTTACATAATTCCTACTCACAAAATCGCTAATCCATTTAACTCTCCACCACAGAATTGACATAGGATCCCTTGCTGGCTCTTCACTGAAGGCAACTTTGTGGACAGTAGCTCAGCTTTCTACCTGGTCCTTGTCTACATTTCTCCTTAAATAGTTTTCCAAAAATTGACCATCTGAGCAAAGTACTCACTGCCTAGAGGGGTCATCAAGACATTTTCTGGTGGACTAAACACTGGCACAATGCCATCAACAGTGTTAGGGGCAGACATAAAATATTCCTTTTTCTAGCTATAATTAGCTATTATTATAAGATATATGAACCATGCTGTGTTAACTGTGATTGTTCTGTTCTGATTAAAGAAGGCACATTCTAACCTGGCTGAGGTTGTCTGCCCTGGAACATGAGAGCTAACATCAGAATGTAGTCCATCCTCCTTTTTTGAGGACTGCGTATCATTATGGAAAGATTTACAACCTCATGGCTGAAACAATCTAGTCCTGGAGGCACCCATCTTTTGCAACCCCCCAACCCCTTTTGCCTATAACCTGGTCCCAGAGGCACCAGCCCTCTGTGACTCCCCCAGACACATTGCCTCTAACCTGGAACCATTATACCTTGCCTACTTTCCCATACCTATAATTCTTATTTTTCCAGGTAATCTTTGTCCTTCTACCCAATATAAGTAGTTGGCTTATGGGGAGAGATAGAGCAGATTTTTGTGGATGACCTGCTGTTCTCCCATATGCCGGCATTATTAGAATAAATGCTCATAGATGATTCAACCCTGTCTCTGCTTAATTGGCTCAATAGTGACAGGCAGCCTGGACCCCTTGGTTGTCTGGTTACAACAGGGACCTGAGTCAGAATTTCTAACAGGAGACCTTTTCCATCAGGCTTCCAAATGCACTGGGGACTCTGCTGGAGGTGGAAGACTGCATCTGGGTCATGTCAAACACCAATTCCTTCATCCCACAGACTTCCACCACTTGGTCCACCAGTGCTCCCAGGCTGTCTGAATGATCTCAATTTCTTTAATATATCATCCCCTCTCCAACCAAGGAAGCAGCAGGAAAAGGGCCTTGTTCCTGCACCTTCGCTCTCCAGGGATTCCAACTTATATTCTGTCCCCATTCTCATGCTGAATGCACATGTTCTATTCTGATGGCTCTCATTTCTACCCCCTTGTTCTGTTCTTTGTTCTCCTTTCTCCACTTAAACATTCGCTGTGAAGCGTGTTCTTATAGTCTAATTGGATATCTGTTCTGGCTTTGTAGGTTTTATGCTTGGCATCTCTGAAACTCACGGGCCAGCTTTGACCCAACTCTGTGCCCAGCCCAGACTCTCAGAAACCAGTGGCCAGGCTCTGGGCCCTGCTTGTGTAGGAGTTAGGTTAAGCTTAAGTAAGTAAGGACTACATTTATCTTTTATATACAAACTAGAGGCCCAATGCACGAAATTTGTGCACTTGTGGGGGAGGTGGTCCCTCAGCCTGGCCTGTGCCCTCTTGGGGAGCGGGCCTAAGCTGTCAGTCGGACATCCTTAGTGCTGCCAGGGAGGTGGGAGAGGCTCCCGCCACTGCCGCTGTGCCCACCAACCATGAGCCTGTGGGAGCACACTGACCACCAGGGGGCAGCTCCTGCGTTGAGCATCTGCCCCCTGGTGGTCAGTGCATGTCATAGCGACCGGTCATTCCGCTCTTCGGCCGATTTGCATATTAGCCTTTTATTATATAGGATGGTTTGCACTACGAATAACACAGGAAATATTTTTTTCAGTCAAGCTCTTGATCAGAGCTGGATACATAAATTATTTTTTCAGTTTCTAAGTGTTTAGATCTCAAATATAAACATACACATACAAACACATGCACACAGTGTTTCCCCAGTATTTCTTTTAACTGAGACCCTAGGATGTTAATTAAATATATATTGGGCTTGATCTTCCTTAAAGGGCACTAAGAAAGCCTTCAAATAGAGTTTTAATTCTCTATGGTTGTTTTAAAGAATGAATTTTCCTTCTTAAATATGGATAAATTTCTTTTTCCTCATTTACAGAGTTAATTTTCTATAAAATCTATTCTTGAACATCAGCTTAAAATTCAAAAGAAAATATTTTTGTATAAATTAAACACTTTCTTTTTTTAATATATTTTTATTGATTTCAGAGAGAAAGGGAGAGGGAGAGAGAGATAGAAATATTAATGATGAGAAAGAATCATTGATCGGCTGCCTCCTGCAGGTCACCACCCGGGCATATGCCCTTGACTGGAATTGAACCTGGGACCCTTCAGTCCACTTAGCCAAACCAGCTAGGGCTAAACACTTTCTGAATATAATTAGAATTGATCCACCATAAGTATACTTCCTTATCCATGATGCAATAAGCTAAAACCGCAGAAAAGTGTAAAATGTGCTGTTTTATTTTAGACCTCCTTTCCCTGTATCTTTTTCTTAATCATTGGTATCTTTAGTTTCTTTGAAACTCTCACCTTATATCGAAACTAATGTGGGTATCTTGTTAAACACAAAAAGGCTTGGGATGGGCCTTGAGATTCTGAATTTCTATTAAGCTCTTATGTGATTCTGATGCTGCTAGTCACAGGTGACACGTTGAGAAGCAACTATAATCGACTTATCCATATTACCTAGTGAGATGTGAGAATTATCTCTTTTCTCTCAAATGTTGGCATTCTTTACCAGCAATAAAGCAGAAGCTAAGTAACAGGTTCCTCCATATGGCATTTCAGACAGCAGTCTGGCCTCGTGCAAGTCTAGAGTCAATTGCAGGGGCAGCCCTGTGAACTTCCTCTTAAGGCTGCGGCAAAGGTGGCAGATACTCTGGTGGGACGGTTGTTTGGTGTCGTTCTGATATCATGCAGATAAAGGTGTTTGGGTAAGTCAGAGAGTAGAACCATAAAAAATATAGCGTTAAGATATTTTAATCCCAATATCCACTGCCAACTTTGAACTATTTGGGGACGGTTTACTTCCCCTTGATTGTTAGGAGAGAGTCGCTGCCTTTGACTTTTCCATGATGTTGAAAAATATCTTTTTAAAAAGCAATATATCCTTCACATATTAATGCAAAGTAGGAAAGTAATAGCTGTTGAGCCTTGTGAGAAGTACAAAAATATCTACAATATAATATTCCATTGTCATTCAACTCAGAATTCTAAACTTTTATAAAAGGAACAATATACCCACAACGGCCTACGGAGCAAGGCGTGTGCTTGGGCAAAGTCTCCACTAAAATGCTTCCATCAAAGGATCAGTGCTTGGGGCCATTTCAAACCAACCCAAGTCCTCTAGGTTAGACCAGTTCAACTTCAATCTTAAGAGAAAGTAAATTCTACTTTTCTCTTTTTTTTTTTCTAAAATAAAACTATTGTTTTACAATGTCTCTTTGTATCATAATTTTCCAGCAGCAATAGCACACGATGCACAAAGGCTGGAGTAACTCCCTTATCTGGGAGAAGGATGGAAAAATTAAATGTCCATGCAAGACACTGATACTTAAAAAGCATGACGTAGAAGTAAGATTAAAAATGGAAATAGACTAGATTCTGGGACTAGATATCATCTAGAAAAGAAGGCAACACATCCATGTTTTTCACGCAGTGCCACTCCACACTGTGAAATTAACCTGGGTCTTTTAGTGTGCTGGCTTCTTTGTAAGTGGTTGAGTAAATTTATCATCTCAGTGTCATATGAGCTCACTGCTGGCACTGTTTCAAGAAATCTCATTATTTTTTGATGTCTATGATGGATTAAAGATGCGAATATTGCTGGCCTAAGGGTTGGTTAGCCTGGCCTGTCATATTTGTCAGCTACAAAGCAGCTCTGTTGAAGGGTTAGGAGGGCATTGGGGATAGTGGGCCATTAAAACGTGGTTCCATTACTTACACTCAGTTAGACTGAGGAAATGGAGGGTAACAAGTGTGAGAGTTGCCCCGTGGGATCCATTTTCTTTGTTGCACACCCGAAAAGGAAAAATCAAGGTGACAGCAGAAACAGCAAGAGCTCTCAACATGAGTTGGCCACATCTTGTAATTTCTCACTGTGGGTGAAAAGTGCTAGTTTGGGTAACCTCACAGGCTACTCTGGGAGTTCTGCGGCCAGGCTGCATCCTGTGTGCTCAGCCATGATTCTTACAGCTAACTCACCTTGCATGGCTCTCTAGTCCACAGGAGTCAAAACCAGGCTGTCTGAAGACTTCTGAGTCCTAAGTAGAAAATAGACTATCATGGCACATGTTAAGAATAACCAATAACACATTGTGATTGGAAATATTCAAAATATTCTCAAGAACATTTTAAATGCCTAAGAGCCTGGTATGATATGACCTTTCCAAATATAATTTTAAAGTAACCATTATGTTCACAATTTTTCAGGAATACTGTTTAGTATGCTGTATAGTGCTTTCTGAGTTTATTTCTCTCGTGCTCATTTAGGAGCTACTGCTCTAAAGTCTGATATAATCATTTATTGTCAAGTACTCTACTAGCTGAAAGAGATACAGTGGTAAAAAAAATACATACAGGCCCTGGCCAGTGTCACTAAATAGTTAGAGTGTCAGTCTGTGCACCAAAGGGTCACAGGTTTGATTCCCAGTCAAGGACATGTACTTGGTTGCAGGTTCAATCCCTGCCCTGGTTAGGGCACATGGATGAGGCAACCAATCAATGTGTCTCTCTCACATCCATGTTTCTCTATTTCTCTCTCTCTCCCTCCCACTCTCTCTAAAAATCAATGAAAAAATATCCTTGGGTGAGGATTAGCAAAAAAAATAAAACATGCAGGTACATTCCCTGTTTTCATGAAGCTTACAATCTTATATGGTGACAGCCTTTAAACAATCTTGGTAACAAATATATATTATTTAGTTTTTTTAATCCATTTTAAAGTGTTTGTGAGTCTGCTATTTGCAAGATACTGTATTGGCAGTTCTAGATAATACAGATATAAAAAAAACTCAATCATCTTTGCCTGCATGTTGCCTACAGTTTTATGAGAGAGAAACACATGTACAGAGATCATTATAATAATTAGTAATACCTTGTATGTAGCTAGGATTCTGTCTGATTCAGCAAACTCCTTCCCATTCCTTCCCTTCTTTCCTTCTATTTAATTATTCTACTAATTATTATGTTGGTAATATAGTGCTCATACAATCCAGATAGGATCAATTCACTGCTTCTTATGTGCCAGATCACAGTACACATTATTTTACATGCATTAACTCAAGTAACTCTAAAAAATGGTACTATTATTATGCTCACTTTATAAATAAAAAAATTGAAACAAAGAGAAATGAAATAATTTGTCCAAATAGTAGAGTGGAAATATTGGCTTTTGAACAAAGGTCTGTGTAATTTCATGGTGTATGCTCTTCCTATCTACTATACAACTATACAGGAGATCTGTGTTATATAATGAGGTGTTTTTCATGCTAAAACTGAATAAAGGGAAATTATTTATAAAAATAAAACATGTAACTAGGCCCTTGTCACTTAATTTTAATTCATAAAAAGTCCCAAAATATATTAACACTAAAAATGTATTTGCTGATATGTCTTAATGCCTTTTATTAAATAAAAATTATTTGTATATGTATGTGAATATGTACACACATTCACACAATAAAAATACTTTAGTAAAAAGTTTTTATCTTTAAAATCTTAGTTCTGAATTTAATGAAAGAAGGAATGGGACCTACTAATTGGTTACATCAAAAAGAATAGCCTTAAAAGCATAACCCTGAGAAAGTGTAACTGGGCAAGTGGAGGTGTGTACTAGGGAAACATGCACAGTCACCTCTGGCAACTCAGCACACACATCCAGGAGGGTGGAGGGAGGCAAGTCCAAATGTGTTGAAGATCTTAAGTATCTGCCTCCTCCTTAACCTTTTTGGAGACAGCAAAGCAGGAAGGAAGGATTATATGTTGTCCATTATCTTAGCTACTGTGAAGTCATGTGGTAACTCACACACATTAGCTCTATCTAAGCCAAATTTTCAGTTTGACATAGCCATGCAACTGTGAAATATGACCTACAGCTCCTTCAGTGATGTTCGAGGGGAACAAAGTTGGAAACAACCTGCATATGCCATGGCCCTCCTGTACTGCTTCTAAGGGAGGAAGGCAGTGGAAAGGCAGATCAGGCTCTGTCTGGGGAAACGCACAGCCTAGTAGGACTGACACCTACGAGACTACAGAGCCACCTGAGTATGGTACTGGCCACAGTAATGAGGCCAGGTCACTCCTGTGTATTTAAATTATTAGAGCTACTAAAACTAGGGCTGTTTTTTCACATGCACTGTGGACTTTGGTTTAAGAAATAGCTCACTCACCCACTTGTATGGCTGTGCACATTCATCCCATGGCGCAGGCCGTTCACATTCCTGTGCTCTCACCAGCTCACAGGGAAAGCAGAACTGCTCCTCACTCAGGGAAAGAAATGTCTGTCTCAACCCCCCAAAATATGTAAACTAATAACCTCTGCCTTAAGGCCAATTTGATTCCTAGACAATAATGGCAAACAAGTTTAAATTTATACTCCTCACCCTTACAGTGTTGTATGTGAAACAATCTCATATGACAATCCAATTTCATGCATCCCATATTTTTTAATGATTTTAAAATTGGTTTATTAGTTACATCAACACATTTTCTAGGGTTTTAAATATTCCAAGTAGGCATTTTCTCAGATATTTACACTTAGTGATAATTAAACACACACAATACAAAAATAGCTTTAGCTATTGTAATAGAAGCCATATTTTCATGATAGTCACAAAAGGGAAAGGTATTGAAAAATAATTAGTGTTTTCTGGAATATTATCCCACAGAGAGAAATAAAAAAAATATTAGGTTTTATTTTAAATGGAATATATACATGATATTTAAGAGTGCTTCTGTCTGCCCAAAGTGCCTACTCCTTTCCCAGGACATGTTGATAATAACTAATATAACAGCAATATATTTAACGATACAGCTCCTAGGACAATGGAAACTAAGGAGAAAATAAACAAATGGGATTACATCAAAATAAAAAGCTTCTGCACAGCAAAAGAAACCATCAGCAAAAAACAAGAAATCCCACTGCATGGGAGAACATATTTGCCAATGTTATCTCCGATAAGGGTTTAATCTCCAACATTTACAGGGAACGCATACAACTTAACAAAAAGAAGATAAACAACCCAATCAAAAAAATGGGCAAAGGACCTAAATAGACACTTTTCGAAAGAGGACATTCAGAAAGCCAAGAGACATATGAAAACATGCTCCAAGTCACTAATCATCCGAGAGATGCAAATCAAAACAACAATGAGGTACCATCTCACACCTGTCAGAATGGCTATCATCAACAAATCAACAAACGACAAGTGCTGGAGAGGATGCGGAGAAAAAGGAACACTCGTGCACTGCTGGTGGGAATGCAGACTGGTGCAGCCACTATGGAAGACAGTATGGAGTTTCCTCAAAAAATAACTTGATAATTTTTAGCAATTCAATAACAACTTGGAAAATGATCTACAACAATAAAGATACAATTCCCCCAAATATCTTGCGGGTATTTGTTTTAGCAAGTATTTGCATTGACATCTTTGAATTGTCTCAAGTGTATAATGTGCATCCCATGGTTTAAAACTTTATTCCATATACTAGCCTCCAGATTAATGTCACTAAAGCTTCATTTTGTTTATGCATCCCTTACTCAAATCCATTCAGTAATGTATGCCATCTGCCCACCTTGCTCCCTACATATGCAACTAATGGCTACAGGTTAAGTGCATAGTCTAGAAGACCAAGGAAAAAACATTCAATCTAAGTTCTAAGTTCCCAGAATTATTTCCCACAATATTCCAATAGTTTGAAGATTCTTGAGTATAAGAACCATGTATATTGTTTCTTTTGAATTCCCCAATGCAGTATCTAGCATGGTGCCTTAAACACGAAATGGCTTCATTAGCACTAGAAAATATTTGTCTTTTTATTTTATATTATTTGTTTGTACAAAGCCACATGGTTTTCCAATATTAATTAAGTTACTTGTTTGGAAGCAAAAAATATTAGGAAATGACAATCATTCACCCCATAATTTTAAAAATAATGCATTTTTGTTTATCTAATCTTCCTCTAGGCAATATTATGTTCTTTGAATTTTCAAAATTCACTTTTAGCTCTCCATACTTTTCAAAGACTAGAAGAATGTTGCTGTAGTTGGTACTACTAGAGTTATTGAAGCTTGTAATTTTACACAATGGAAACATTGGCCTTTTTCTCTCCTTAGCTCAGCTGGTGTTTTTTAATACAATCTTGTCATTCCATTCTGTAAGTCCCTTAGAACTACCCCCTCAGGTGTGTAGTCTTCTTGCTGTCTCCATCCCAGTGCTTCTTAATCTCAAGTAAATAACGGTTCAATGTTTTTTCTGTACATTATTCATATACTAGAGGCCCGATGCACGAGATTTGTGCACTCTGGGCGGGGGGGCGGGGGGGGGAGTCCCCTCAGCCCGGCCTGCACCCTCTCACAGTCTGAGAGCCCTCAGGGGATCAGAGATCCTTAGCGCTGCCGCGGAGGTGGTAGAGGCTCCCGTCACCACCACTGCGCTCAGCAGCAGTGAGCCCAGCTCAGGGCTTCTGGCTGGCGCTTCCCCTGTGGCAGCACACTGACCATCAGGGGTCAGCTCCCGCCTTGAGCTCCTGCCCCCTGGTGGTCAGTGTGCGTCATAACGGCCGGTCGTTCCTCTGTTCAATCGATTTGCATGTTAGCCTTTTATTATATAGGATTCCTTATATTTTTCTCCACTTGATATAATGTCCTGCCACAATATTAAGTTTCTATTAAAAGACTATTAGGTTGCTTAATTTGTTTATTTTTTTAATGTAAAATAAAATTTAAATTAGTCAGATATTTAATATATATTCTATTGACATATAGATACTAGTAGAATGTATTAATATAGATGTGGATAGAATGATAAAATAATATAATGAGCCCTAACCGGTTTGGCTCAATGGATAGAGCGTCGGCCTGCGGACTGAAAGGAAATCAATAAAAATATATATTAAAAAAAAAAACAAAACAAAATAATATAATGAACAACTAACTAGATGGTGAAAAATTTCATACGAAGATTTTAAAAGCTTGAATTAGGTAAAATACAGAATTTAGAAACATTTTCTTACATTACCTGACCACCAAAAGGAAAAAAAGAAAGAAGGTGTCATTCATTGAAATAGGCCTATTTCAATGAAAGTGACAAATTTTACAGTGATACAGAGGAGAAAATGGGAATCTTTGAGCTTAGGGTGACTATATAAATAATTTTTTAATATAAGAAATAATATTTTAAAGAAAGGAAGATAACTAAGGTTTTCATTCTAGTAAATTAATGTTATCATAGCAACCATTTTATAAGATATCAATTTGAAACACCAATTGAATATTCAGTATTTATGTAATTATTAGAAGAGTTGTTTATTTAATAACATATGGAAAAGTCTTACTGTAATAATTTTACCTTATTTATGAATCTTATCCATGCTGGACACTGTAGGCATTTAATAAGCTTCCTAGAAATCTTGAATGTAAAACAAACTGCTGAGCCATTAATTAAAAAAAAAAGATAAGTTGCTACTTTCTAAATCTAGGATTATTAAATCAGTGATATGGTTATTTTTTAATAACTGAACAAATGAATAAGTGAATGAATGAATGAGAAGTCCAGACGTTTTCTTCTCTCTCATTTGGACTTTTCACCTAAGTTCTAAACATAAGTTACATGCACATACAGCATGTACATATTTAAAACTTTAATTTCATTCTGATATTTTTTGCCAAAACTGTTATTTTATTTATGACATCGTAAAAGCAATATAAAAACCATGTGAATTAAGTCACACAATTGTCTGCATTTATTTTCCAAACTCACTAATTAAGAACCACTTATTTATCTAAATAATCAGGAAATGATTGTTCTGTTTCTTGTTGTGGTTATAATGGCTCTATACTTACTCATAAGACTCTAAGTGTAAACATTTATAAATTATCATTCTCCCATTCTAATATTTATACTTGAGTAGTAATGAAAGCAGATTCTTTTTCTCCTCTTTCCAAATGTTTTTACATTTTAATTATATATAGCAATAGACTGAGATATTAAGTACCAGCTGAAATGTATAAACTGCCCAAATGGTGGTAGCCAAATTAATCCTGCTAAGGGGAAAACATGTAGCAAACCTTGAAGGAAAGAAAAAAAACTTTTAAATAGGACTTGGGATTTATAGATTTTACTTCAAGCTGTCTAAATGAATAATGAAGGTAATAAAATGACCCTTACCATATCAGTGAATTTTCATCAATCACTTTTTAAAGCGCCTGTAACTACAAATCAGTGGTTAAATTCTGATAGCAAATTGTTGTTTGAAGTATCAGGTCCATAATGATAGCATTTTAAGCCAACATAATAGTGAGTTACTCTATAGAAGGTGTGGGTCATGCAGTCATGAGTCTTGTGTGCAGACAGCATTGATAGAGTTGGGGAAATGGGGTTAGAGGGGGTGATTAATCCAGCAAAGGAAGCTTGTATAGCTAGAGAAATTATACCCTAAGTTACGTGAAAGACTTCCAGAAGGATCTTACTAAATCAGTCTTCATAAAAGATGGGAAATGTATCCAAAAATGGAAGAGAGACCACTAAGATATGGTTTTCTAAGTGATGTAAAAAGTAGATACTTGGCAGTAACCCTCCCAAAAAATATTA
>NW_005363247.1:8895291-8908353 GCF_000412655.1 Myotis brandtii
GCTACACTAAAGGATCATGGCCCCTTAAATATCCCTTTAAGGAACAAGTAGCTTAGTCCTCGCAGGTAACCTGTGAGGAGGTAACATGTGCTACCTGCAGTCTTGCTTATTCCTCTAAAACCCATGAATGTGGAGAATGGAAAGGGGAGATGGAAAATGCATAGGTAAGAAATAAGCAATCACATAAATAATTTTATTATCTCTTACCTTACTTGTAATGACACTAATGGGTTATCTTTCCAATCACTTTTGGAAATCATTGTCTCTTCCACGTGTGCTTATTCTTTACTTTCAGTGTTTTCCAGGTTCTGTCCCTGTATGGCTATTTGTTTCACTTGATTTTCTCTCCCTGTAGAATCTCACTAAGTGTGCACATCTTCTCCTAGCTCCCATCCTTCCCCAGATCCTGAAATCCTTCATCTTTGCCTTCCATTATCCGCAGTACATCATTTACCTCAACCTCTTCTTTGAACATTCATCTCACCTTCTTGATCTATAGAACTGCCTCTACTCTAAAGACACTTCCTCCCTTTCATATTACTCAAGAAGTATTTAATCCCTGAATGGCTATTTGTTTCACTTGATTTTCTCTCCCTATAGAATCGAAGTGTGCACATCTTCTTCTAGTTCCCATCCTTCCCCGGATCCTGAAATCCTTCATCTCTGCCTTCCATTATCCGCAGTACATCATTTACCAAACTCCTCAACCTCATCTTTGAACATTCATCTCACCTTTTTGATCTATAGAACTGCCTCTACTCTAAGGACACTTCCTCCCTTTCATATTACTCAAGAAGTATTTATTTCTTCTCAAAACACTGGGCCTGGGGGCAAAGTATTTCCTCATTTCCACTTCTACAATGTTCTCTTTCCCTTTTCACTAGAAACCCTTAGATCATAAAAGTATATAAACTGAATTCCAAGTTATAACCCTTTTTTCTGGAAAATACAAATTTCATCATTCTTTGTAACTTTAATATACAAGTAGATTAGTTTTCAGCACTCTGACCTCTTAATTACTTGAACTGCTCTATCCTAATGATCTTATCTACCTCACTGATTCATCCACTCACCCCTACAGTCATACTCCAAACTTAATACCACTACCCATACATTTCAGAAACTCAATTATACACATCCCACTCTCTGACCACCCCTCCTATCTATCAAAGTCACTCACTCTAGTGCTCTTTTCATCCTCCTTCAGTAGCTGAAATTCCATTGTTAATCATATTTATTCCCTTGTGTACACTGTCTCCCTTGCCCCTCTCTCCTTTCATGGCACTTGCTTAGCAAAATAAATATCATAGCTAAATCAGTCTTTTCATCTAGCCATAGCTGTGCAGCTAAATATCATGAAGAAAACCCCAGAATAATATAAACTATTTCCTCCTTAATGTTATAGCCACAAATCCAAAGTTGGTTCTTGATGCTGCCTTAAACACTAAAAATAAAGAATAATTATACTACACTTCAGGAGTTCATGTACTTTTCCATTTTCATAGATGAATATTTTATACCTCCTTTATCTTCAAACCTCCAATATATCCTTTCTCTGCTTTACATTCCCCAATGATTCAATTCTAACTTCACCCAAAAACTGAAGCATTCAGTAGAGAGCTTCATAGACTTTCCTCACCACATTCACTCACCTCTCAGCATCTGAACCCTTTGTCTGCCTTACTGAATGTTACATAGAAGAATATCTATACTATCTAGAGTCAGTCCCACCACTTTTTTAAATATATATTTTTAATTGATTTCAGAGGGGAAGGAAAAGGGAGAGAGAGATAGAAACATCACCGATAAGAGAGAATCATTGATTGGCTGCCTCCTATAACCCCACACTGGAGATCGAGCTCACAACCTGGACATATGCCCAGGCGGGGAATCAAACCATGACCTCCTGGTTCATAGGTTGACACTCAACCACTGAGCCATGTCAGCTGGGCCCACCACTTGTTACCCCAGAACCCATCTCCATTGTCTCATCAAGGATTTCATGCTAGAAAATCATGCTAGCATTTCTTTCCTCTCTTTCTACATCATCAATATTTGTATCTCTACTGGCTCATTCCTCTGTATCTAAAAACTAGAGGCCCAGTGCACAGATTCATGCACCAGTGGGGTCCCTCAGCCTGGCCTGTGGGGATCTGACATCCCCCGAAGGGTCCCGGATTGTGAGAGGGCACAGGCCAGGTCAAGAGACCCCACCAGTGCATGAATCCATGCACTGAGCCTCTAGTATGCATATAAGATCTATGATTAATCTCTTCCCACCCTCCCACCTCCCCTCTTCCCTCTGAGATTCATCGGTCTGTTCCATGTTTCCATGCCTATGGTTTTCACTCCTGCATTGAGCATCTACCCACTGGTTGTCAGTGCATGTCATAGCTACCAGTCAGACGGTCGAACAGCCAGCCAGTCACTTTGGCTTTTATATATATAGATACCTATGTTTTGATTGATGATTGATTTGTATGTTAAGGGACAATTCTATATATATATCACTATATAATCTTTGCCTCATCCTTTTCTATAGAGGGCAAACCATTCACTTATCTTTCAGGTCCTGATTCTAGTGGTAAATTGCTCACCTGGGGCCAGACACCTTGATATAAATGCCAAGGTCATAGCTATATCCCCAAGGACATAGTTATGGCCCTCCTCTATTGTGTGCAGATACTATATGTAAGGATCTCATTTATTATCACATCAGTGCAAACTGCTCCTTTTTCTAAGGGGTAATAATGGTTTTATCTATGCATTAACCATAATGTAACTCCCTTTCCTCCTCTTAATTTATAGTAAACTTTCTTCTGTGACTTAAGTGGAGAAAGATACATTTGGGCATGTAACTATTGAATTTATGCCCAGGAGTGTAGGTATTTTACCCACTAATATTCAGACTTGGAGAATTCAAACTATAGGTACTTGTGGAGACATATCTCCACATATGTATATTGTTGTGTATTTTTTTCAAATAAATATATATCATACACATGTTGTCTGAGAAAATTAGAAAATGTTTACTTTCTTTGAGTTTGCCTCAGTAGTGAAAGTTCATAATTTGTCATGTGTCTGGAAAATAATATACAGGATGCCCCCCCCAAAATGTATACATACTTTAACAGCTAATGGCTGAATTTTGAAAATGAAATGTATTTTAATAAACATTGCTTTTGTAATTATTCAAAGTGTATGTATGCATTTTTGGGACACCCTACTAGTATATGTACTTGAAATTGTCTCCTTTATTGTCTCATTATATAAATACTGTAAATAATGTCTTACTCTTTTCTTTTTCCAATTTTAATTGTGATCCAATTATTTTCACTTTTACTTTCACTCTCCAATCTTTCCCTTTCCATCTTTTTCTCTTTAGCCTCTGTATGGGATATACATTCAAATATCATTTCCTCTTGAAAAAAAAACTCATTCTAAAAGAAGTAGGCACTATGTTTATATATAACTCAAATATGATTAAACCCATCAGGCAAATCTATCAATTCTCAATAAGCTCCCAGCAGCACAGGATCTTAGTCTGTGTGTGTGTGTGCTGAAAATGGCATGTCGTGTTTCTTTGTGCTGTCAGCCATTTGAATTCTAAGGTCCTTTCTTTATGTTGCTTTGTCTCTCTAGTTAAATCACATTTCTGACATATGAACATAGAACATATCGTCAATATTCTTCAGGAAATGAAAACATTTTACTTCTCCTATCTTGTATGTTACTGCTAAGATATCAGCTTGTATTCTCTTAGCAAAATGACAGTGGTAAGAATTAGGAATAACAGGTGGAAAGGTGAAAATGTAAGTACATTGAGGTTTGGAACAATCACAGGTGATTGTGTATGAATGCAAAGATTTTGAAAATAGAAACTTTCCTCTTTCTAGCACCTCTCCTCTGAAGTAAATTACTGAATGAAAAGAAAATAAGTCTATTACATTGTTTATTTATTCCCATTTTATATCACCAAAGGTGGAGAAAGGCAACCAGAGAATGAATAGATCTCAAATACTTTTGCTTTACTGTGTTTTCTTACTTTGAAAGGACCCTTTCACCCATCTCTCTGGATCCACTGTCTGTGGGTCCCAGATATTATTGAGATTTAAATTAATAAAAATATCTCAAGCCACAAGAAGACATTCTGAACATGGTTAGTAAATGTCCATTGCTTTCCTGGGTAGGCAATGTAGACCAGTCCATTTAGGCTGCACTAACTGACCTGGAAAGCCCTTTGCAGTCCTGAAATTCTATTAGGAGGAAACAATGAAACAGAGCAAGTTTCCAGTGTGTGCACCTGTTCTCCTTATCTTAAGGGAACGGCAAGGTGGTGTATCCCAACAGAGAAAACAGACTACCACATAAACAGGTTGGAGATGGTGTTAGCCCAGTATTTTGAAGACTTTGCCTCACAGATTGGCTATAAAGAGACAGCTGGCATATAAGGGAGATTTATAAGAGCATGTGTTTTAAAATTCAGGTTTAGTTTACATGTAGTATATAAAATCATTTCAGGTTTGTATATATAGGATTGTACATGGAGTATATACAAAGATGATGTGATGTCCCCAAGGTAACATTTATTTTATTATTTGAAAGGAATATTCCAATATTACTAGAACCATATAGCACCTGGAATTCTACAATGAAATAATACTTTGTATTTTAATGGTTGGGGCAAAACCTATTTATCTCTTTACATGTGTGAACCTGGAACCCAAGGAACAGTCACCAAACACAGGTGAACCCAATCCTGTCCCTGCTCTCTGATTATTAAATCTAACATGCAAAGTAGATACAAGTGCTAAATGCCCATTCCTACATGGTGATCTGCTTTCACTATTTGCCTGGATTCAAATGTGACTAATGCAAAATCCATGCCAAAGGGACTTATTAAAGCAAAACTGTCTTTCCATTGATGTTGCAATTTGTGGGGTTAGCTAGTTCTGAATATTGAACCAGTCATAGAGGAGATGACTAAAATGGAGAGTATGGAACAATAAAATAAGCTATTTCCCTAATATTTACTATAAACTTGGGTCAAAGAATTGGCTAACTGCAAGGCAGCTGGAAAGGGAAATGTTTTGTATTATTGCTCTGAAAAGTGGTGTTAATGGACTGTCCACAGAAATATATGCAGACTGGACGCCAGGGCATCTTGAGAGCACTCCCACGTGTGACCTTACACTGTGCCCATTATGGACAGGAAGGAATGTCAGGATGCTCTGAGGGCAGCTTCTAGAGAAAAGTCAGAAGGGGTTGATAGAAAGGGAGTTGACCCTTTATATAGCACATTTCCCTGTCAGTGCCTCATAAATGCAGGTCTACCAACCTGCTGCCCTTCCTTCAGATACTCTGATTTAGAAAATAAATGAAGTTAATTACCAATTTTAATTTCAGTTCAGAGTTATGGATCCTTTGTGAGGGTTAGTTCATATCAAACTGTTCATTAAGGTCATTTGAATCCCCTTAACATACTCATGTATATTTCAAGAGAAGAACAAAGAAAGAAGTCATCTGTTTCCACCAGTTCTGTGTTTGCACACTCCCCCTCTAGAAACTTAGTCGCCACTACATATTTCACAGTGTCACACTTGCGTGTTAATTTCTGTTTTCGTTGCTCCAGCTGTTATTTTCTAGGAGGGCGGAAAGTCTCTCAGAAACAAGTGCTATTGAGAAATGTCTTCCCATCTGCAGGACATGAAGGCGTATTTATATTCTGCTATTAAGTGTGCTGTTTCACAAAGCGTCTCTCTTGTATATTTTACATTCCTCTGGGAGAAATTGCTTTCTTTTCCATATTTCATTTGCTCTATTACAATTGCTAATTTATTGAGGCAGATAATAGGAGAGTGACAGTTATAATGCAGATAGATCATTCAGGCAAATATGGTATGGAACTGAAACAGCCAAACATTTTTCTCTCCCACTACAGGCTTAAGTCTATTAGGTTAATTCTGTCTTTTCATATAAAAACCCTCATAAATGTTATTTTGGCATCAGTATTACAAATTCTCTTGCTTACATCAAGTTTCTAATGAATTAGATTAATGAGGTACACAAATAAGGATTCTTGGTCTTGGTGCGTTGTGAAGAGCAGGCAGCCCTCAGCAAGGGCCCAGTGGACTATTCATTTGGAATCTTCAGAATTGGCAAAGCAGAAAACAAGGCTGGAACATCACCTCAAGACTTTAAGCAGAGACCAGTGCATTTTAACATTGTTCCCTCTCCATGAACCTCTGATGTTCACCCCCATCCTAATTTATCCCCACACCAATGGCCTTCTGTAATGATGGGTTCCAAAATGTATTCTGAGGTGGGAATGCTGCTATTCAGGCTGAAACATAAGTAATTGTTTTCCCAGGAGGAACCGGTAACATCACAACACTAGGATTATTGACGAAGGACAGAGTGGTGAGCAGCCAGGTGCTGACTGTATTAGTTTAGAGCTGCTGGAACAAAGTACCACAAATTGGGTGCCTTAGAACAACAAATTTAATGGCTCATAGTTATGGATTCTAGAGATCTTAAATGAAGGTGTCAGCAGGGTGGGTTCCTGCTGTGGACTGTGAGGGGAGGATCTGTTCAGACCTCTCCCTTTGGCTTATGGATGGCCACTTTCTCCCTACATTTGGTCACATGATGTTCTCCCCATGTGTGTTTCTATGTACAAATGTCCCCTTTTTTATCAGGACACAAGTCATATTGGATTAGGGGCTAACCCTATACCAGTATGACTTTATCTTAACTAATTTTATCTGAAACAACTCTAATTCCAATTAAAATCACATTCTGAAGTACTGGGGGCTAGGAACTTCAATATATGAATTTTGGGCGACTGATGAAACCAAAATGCTTATGTATTTTAAGGAAATTCCTCCTGCTTGCAACAGGATGTTGAAAGAATATTCAACATTATATATCCACAGGGAAATGAAATTTAAAGCCTCAGAGAAATACCATCACATCCTACCATAAAGGCTAAGGACTCACTTACCTTTCAATAGTAGAATGGATATATGAATTGTGGAATACTCACAGAGCACTGCACAACAACAACAAAAAATAATAACTGCCACATGCAACACAGTTGTTGCACAAGTTTTGGTGAGGCTGCAGAACAGCCAGATTCTCATACTCCACCATGGGGTTGTAAAATGGCCCAGCCACTCCAAACAACACTTTACACTATCTATTTTTGTCCCATATCCTATGACTCAGAAATTGCACTCATAGATGTGTGCACACAAAAAAGCCTGGAAACAGTAAAGTGGATAAGTGACTTTTGACATGTTCATAGTCAAATATCACAATGATTAAAAGAACTGCTGCATGCAGCATCATAGCTGAATCCTACAGATATAATGTTGAGCAACACCCCCAAAATAAGTAAATAAGTACTATATCATTCTATTTATATAAAGTTCCAAAACAAGTACAATTAAGAGTGATAAATGTCACCTTTGATGGGGTGGTATTAACTGGAGGGGACACGAGAATAGCTCTTTAGGTACACATAATGTCCTATATTGGATCTGGGGTGTGGGGGGAAGGGTGAATATATATGTAAAATTTCATTACTTTTTTGTATGTGTTATACCTCAAAAAGAAAGTTTAAATCACACACAAAATACAGCAACAGCCAAAAAGATTAGGTGACTTATAAAATACAGTTTTCATGAAACCATTAACAGAGAATTTAAAAAGGAAAATCCAGTTAGTAAAGGCAGAATCTGGTCCTATCCTCCCATTTTAGAATTTCATACTGCTAGCTCTCAGAGAATCAGCTATAGGAGGTAACTGGGGGAATTCCCTCTTAACCTGTGAAACACTCCTTACTCCCTACCTGCTTAATGTAGGAAGTAGTGGTAGTGAAATGGTTTCTTCCTCACTTTCTGCCCCACCCCAGGCCTCTCACAGACATTACACTCACACTACACTCTTCTAATTCATATGTATCAGGAAATTCCCATTTTATAATCGGTATTTATGGAAAATATAGGGCTCAAGGGGATGATTAAGATGTTCCTATATATTACATTTATTTTCAATCTTCCACATTTGATCAAAAGTTAAGGCCCGGGCATGGGGCATTTTCAGATCTTGCCAAATTACCAGAAGGGGAATATTTCCATTGGAATGACTCAGGCTACTCCCCAAATATTTACACTTCCTTTCACACCCTTAACTCTGCAATGAAGAATTTGTGAATTTGGAGATATTCCAGAATCAAATAAATCCCCCTATTTTGAATTCAAAACCAAACCTCATGAAAGAGAAGACTAATCCCTGTTGAAAACATTAGGAACACCATTTACAAATGTCAGAAACTAAAGATTTTAAATAATGTACCTAGAATTTTCTGTGGTTCTTCATAGAAGGAAGAATATATACCCACCGGGTTAAGAAGTTGACCCTTGAACTCCACATGCTTTTAACTTTGGGTTGTGCATAGAGTAAGAAAATTCTTCTGAGGTCCATCATATGATGGGCAGATATTATGTTCTGAGAAATGTTACAAGAAGTTTCTTCTTGTTTTTCTTTGTTCTCTTATTCAAAAGCCCTAAGGCAACCATCTTCTGTCTCCTAGTAGAACAATGACTTGTGGCCTTAGTTTTCCTTAATCAGTACTTTGGAGTCAAAACCTTCTCTGTCACTTTTCAGGAACAAAGGGACTAAAATATAAGGAAATTTAAAGGATTACAGGGTATCAGAAAGTATGGCTTAAATAAAATCAAGAATGAAAAAAAACACACCAATTAAATATATCAGTTATCAGGCCATTAATAACTTCTAAAATAGTTTTACTAAAGTGATCTGAATATTAAATTATATTAATCTGTAGAAATGACTGATATTATTGGCTAGGCTAAGTATGGATTATAAATAGTCACTTCAAAGATGGCTATTATATATTTTTTTGATATTTTTCTCCTCCAAATTAGAAAAAGGACTGTTATTTATCATTGACAAAAGTCTCTAGCCAAGACTCATCCCTATCAATGATGGAATGATGATGAGGTTTGGTCCCAGTACTTTTCCATTTACTCCCTGCTCTGAAATCCAGGAACCTATGGGCGGCCTTTATGGTAGGAGCAGTCCACTGTGCAGTCTCTCTTGTCTATAACCCACTGCTTCACTGTGCTCTCTCTACTTGATCTTTATTTTACAAAACACGGAATATTGCTGCCGTGGGTGGAATTGAACTAACATGTTGGCATCCTAAAAATTTATCAATCTCAATTCAAATGGTCAGCCTTTTGTGAAGGTACTTTAGGAAGAATATAATATTGGAAAGGTTAAACAACGTTAAGAGACAATTGCAGGTGAAGGTCCATCTCTGTATCTCCTTATAATCCTGTCACATAAATGTTTGCTGGCTCCGCTTCTCTAATGCTTGTCTTGTCTAGAGTATTACAGACAGAAGTGGTAAGAGTGTAGGGAAGTAATTATCATCCATCAGTTAGTGCTCTCCTTTCTGAGTCCAGGGCACAGGGCTGTGACATTGTGGTGTATCTCTCGTTTTGGCAGCTGTGGAAGTGCAGGTGCATGTCTTCTTGATACTGAGATGTACACCTGTTATTGAATCGACTACTTCTTCTCTAGGGGCTTCTTCCCCTGGGGTTCCTGCGACATATGTAGTTTTATGGCAGGAAATTGTATAGAATTGGGCCCAGTGGGAATACTTTTATCAGAACCCAACATACATGGAATTAAAGTTCTATTGCAGTTGGGACAGTTTTCAACTCTCTTCCTTATGAGTGCATCTCTAATTCCCAAGAGCCCATCTCATTCTTGCACACAATGCTGCCCGGGGGAAAGTCGGCTGACTTATGTAAGTGAACCACAACTGTGTTTTATTTTTCCTGTCCAGTATGTTAAGGGATGGAGTCATTATGTACGAGAGACAAAGGTATTTTCCCCTCTCTCAGTTCTCTGACAGCTAAAGCACTAACAAGGGGTTTTAAATAATGTATGAGCAAGTACTGGACCCTTTCCTTTCCATGGTCTCTCTCGTTGGTCCTCAAATCATATCCTTGATATGAGAGCTTGTGGAATTCCCCATTGACAAAGTCAGTCCCTCGGTAGTATACAAAGTTGAATACTGCTGAAATCACTTTTCTCTGCAGCTGCAAAATAATGATCCCAAAGTAGTTTATCAAAGACAAAGGAAGCATGAGCTTATAAGAGCACTTGAAGGGAAATAATTATTCCCACAATGTCAAAGCTTTTAATAAAAAAATTAGAAAATTAAAAATATATAGATGGATTTCTTAACCTCAGATACTTATTTGTTCATTCCTTTGTTCATGCTGGTATTTTATCAGGACTTCCTATGGTATTATTGCAACTTAATATTATAAAGTTATTTTTTACCATGTGCCTGGAAAATGCTGAACAAATGAGATCAGAAAGTGTTAGCTCTTCATTTGTTAATTCATTGATATATATTTTGGGAACTTAGTTTGCATATAATTTTTTGCTAGATACTGGGGTTCTGGGAGGGAGAGTAGGAAAGGTACTTCTTAGAAACACTATTTTGCTATAGGAAACACCTTCCTAAATGCTTTTATTCCTTGCTAACAATTTATATGTAGATAATTATTGCAGACATGTAGAGAAGATGTGGGCTATGTAGGTAACAATCTGAGTATCTATAAATATATAAAAGGCTAATATATAAAGTGTCCCCTCGGGAGTTTGACCGGGAGACTGGGAGTTCAATCGCTCACTATGACGTGCTCTGACCACCAGGGGATGGCTCAGAACAAAGGGAGGTCCTGGCCAGCAGCCGGAAAGCCCCAATCGGCCCTGATTGCTGGCCAGGCCTAGGGACCCTAACCATGCATGAATTAAGTGCACCGGGCCTCTAGTTTCAATATCAAAGATTTGTGTAAGCCTTTATCTAAAAATAGTGAATAAGAACAACCAGGTGTTTCATATGTTTTCTGAGCTATTAATTTAGAAATAATTTCTTTGGATTAAAACAAATGCTGTTTTCTTTTCAATCAGAAAAGAATATAATTAAAATATGTTAAATGCCAACAGAAACACAATAATGTTCTTCTTGCACATTAAACAAGGCTATGGAATCAGTGTGACTGAAAGATTCCCAATCCTGGAGACAGAAAAGGTTTAGTACAATATTGTCCCAGTGATGAAAATAATAATTATAAGCCATAAAAAATAATGTAAAACCTACAAAGCTACCTGGAGAAATTAATGTTTCCCCCAAAATATTAGTCACACATTGACTATTATAATGTTCTAACCTAGAATGGTGGGAATATAAAACTTAATGCATGGGCAATCTTCTTAGAGCAATCTTTGTAGAAATTGTTTCATTCTAAACTTTGGAGAACTAAGAAATATAACTAGAAAATTGGAAAACAAGAGCAGAGAAAAACCCCCCAAAAAATGATGAGCATAGTTTGTATAAATTAATGGTTATCACACTGTAGGGAGTGGCATATTAATATGTAAAAAATGCACTTGACCCATAGTTTTACTTTTTGGTATGATTTTTACACCAAGAAAATTTAATTCTAGAATAGAGAGACTCTCCTGCTTCCAAAATTAGTTTGTAAATTGGTTAGTCACAGTTTTTGTTGTTTTTTGTTTGTTATTTTATTGCCATTTATTAGGAGAGGAATTTGGATCATTGAAGCAAGTTTGGATTTATCACCTCTGGGAGGAACTTCCTTACCTAGTCCCTCCTTGGATCTAGTATATTCTCAGCTTCTCCCTGGATTATTACCAACTCCCACAATTACAGTAAATAGATCTCTCGGCTTATTAGTGAATGGATACTGAGGTCATTGCCTTATTTTTAGTGAAAACTTTTTTTCCAAATTCACTAATCACAGAATCTTTAGGAACAACACAGCTGCAGACTTGCTACTACCATTAAGTGAAAAATTGCCCTTATGGGATAGAAGGTCTCTCAAAAGAGAGGTTCTGTGTTCATTTGAGAAACTCCAAATTATGATAAAACTATTGCAAATGTATATGAAGACCATTGGAATATCAAGCGAGTTCATTGTAAATAGTTCTATTATGTTCTTAGTTTTCTAAATTCTACTTACTAAAACAAACAGCATCAGAGAAATATTTTTTATTCTAAATCTCACTTCAGCACATATTCTAGCTTTATTTGCTTTCTGGGCTATGATTTTGATTCCGGTAACAAGACTATTTCATAATGGAGCAGAGCACACTTCTGTATAATTCAGTGTTTTAATCACCCTTCATTTACAGCACTTCCTTTGTTTTAAGCAAAGAGGTTCACAGATTTGTCTCATAAATTAAATCTGAATAAGCACATACTCAAAGATTTCATCCTTTGATATTTAAATATGTTTGCCTTAAATATTTTGAAACAAAGTTATTGAAGTCTTTGAAATATTTTCATAGTGTGTATTTTTTAATTGTCCCTGAATATTATTTGGATATGCCTTAATGGAAAAAAAATGTCAGATGTCAAATGTAAGTTCTGGAAAGGTCTTTTTTTGTGTGACTTTTAACCATGAAGTTTATATTCATGAAAAAAATCAATTTAGAAAAAAGAAAGTTTCTGTAATATACACCTGATTTTAAAGCTGAATATATAGTAAACATGCCTTATTCTTTTACTTTAAAAGAAGGCTCAACTGCCCATCTACTTCTGTCCTGAAAAACATTGGTCCTTACATTTTATTGATTCCTTAATAAAGGAAGTCAATCTTTTTCTGCCATTTTTAATCAGGTCTACCATGACTCCCTCTAAATATATAAACCCAAAATTGAGAAAGAGTTTGTGCCAATGACTAATGAATTCCGGTTCTGAGAACAGTCGCATTCTGTTCAACAAATGTTTATTGAGCATCTATAATAGAACAGACACATTCTAAGTACTGGGGTGCGACAATGTTTAAAGTAGGAAAAACCCCTGCCCTCATTCTAATGGGAGGGGAGATGATAAATAAAGAAAAAAATTAAATATTTAGTCTGTTAGATATAAAATTCCTTAGAAGGAACAAAAGCATATGAATAGAAAAGTATGTGTGGGGGGGGGGG
>NW_005363247.1:8908381-9004874 GCF_000412655.1 Myotis brandtii
AGATTGATTTTACGTATGTTGACCAGGGAAAAACTGTTTCCAAATAATTGAAGAAATACATTGAGCTAATTCAATGTATGCCCTAAGAAATCTACCATTTTACTGAAGAATCAAATGGATGTTTTTTCTTTCAATGTATTCTCATGAAATTGTTATAAGAAGGATGGTATTCAAGAAGTACATTTGAAATAAATATTACATTGTGCATTGATATGTATAGATGAGTTTGTTCTATTTTTCCCATGACCTTTTTCAAAACTGGAAGATTCTGAGAAGCAAGTAAGTTGTTTCACCTAAGTTGGAGGTCTAGAATTGCAAATGAATTAACAGTAAGGGATAAAAAAAAATATTTTGGCTCCAAACTTCAGTCCACGTGTGTTAGAGTGGATTGTAAAAAACACAAGAACAAGTGATCTTTCATACTACTTGGCAAACTAAATCTAAGCATCGTAATATAGGAATCGTAAAATAATATTGCACATTTTTGTAGCTCCAAGTACCTGGCATTATTTTTAAATAAAATTTGAATAAGTAATTTTGACTGAAGCAAACTATTACAATAATCATTCCAAATGTACTTTTAAAATAGGGAACATTTTTCTCCCAGGGAGACATGAGAAATGCATGTGCCTGCCTTTGAAGAGATGTCAGCGTGTCATGGTGAAGTCATCTAGTTTTTAGGAAGAAGATAAGGCATCCTATAATTTCTATAAGATATCTCATATTCCTCTACCATTTCCACAGCAAAGGAATGTAAATCTCCTAAATCCATGTTCAAGCCACTCTACCCATTATACTCTAAAACATTTGCTTACTTCTATCAAATGAAGAGAAGGACCCCTTATGAGCATAAATAAGGACTATCATCATTTGGGATTACAGGATTGCATGTGGACATAAAAGAAAGACTTGACCTGGGTACTGAATCTAATTAAGAAGGAGTCAGACAGTGGAGCAATCAGCCCTTTTATCAGCAATCTGTTTTCAGAAGGGTTCTTGACCTGAGATCCATTGGGATGAATGTCCCCATGGGACCAAAGACTGTTCTCTCTTGTTTATAGCAAGAGCTAGTGTTCCTGTGATAGAATGTCTTTCAAATCCCAGTCTTTAGGTAAACCATCTCTTGCAAGGACTAATCTGTATGTGATATCTAATGAAGTACCCTGATTAACTGGCTTCTAAAACCTGAGTCCTGTCCGTTGAAGATGAGCTTTCTTAGCAAGTTGCCAACACACTGATTTTGCAATTTTATGAGCACCACTAAGAATTGCTTGAAAAACTGCAAGTAATCAACTTTCAAAAGTTGATTTTTTTTCAGAAGTCTTTCTTTCATATTGCAGTCATGATCATTTCTGCTCCACATACCCACCTCCCTCTCTAAAATCAAAGGGAATAATACCCATTTGAATAGTGTTAACTCTGACAGTTTTTCACTGAGACAATCAAGAAAAGAGTATGGCATCTTTTATTTTTAGCAGAATTTTCTCTTCCTGAACATGGGTCTACTTAGCCAGTTATTGTGAACATACGATCTTTAATATATATGATTGAATCTCAGTGGTGACAGTCTATCCTTAGGGAACTTACTCATATAAAAACAATCCTTTTAGATTTGGAGTGTTAAGAAAGGTAGCAAAAGCGGGGAATCCCCTTTACACAGAAGATGTGTTTTCTAATTATATGGGTCACACCCAGCAGTGCCTGACACCTGTGTCAGGAGGGGAGGGCTCATCAGCACTGTTGTAGTGACCAGGGTCAGGTGGCTCAGATAAGAAATACCAGGTGTACATGCCCCAGGCCAGTCTCACAGGCAGCCTCTGTTCTCGGAAATCTATCTGAGAACAGAATGTCAGTGATGGACAACCTTGATGGAGCTAGTTCGAACAGCGCTGTGTACCCAACTGGGTTGGAAATTACCCAGGGAAGCCTGTTTCAACAGGACTTCTAACTGCAGTTGTAGATCCAAAAGGTTCAAGGGAGTCTTTGAACTTGAGGATGCCTATCATTCCCAGGTTTTGAAAGCTTCTAAGAACGGCTAGCTGCAGGTTGCCAGGAAACCGAGAAAGGAAGTTAATAAGCTAACTCACTTTAGCCATAATTTATTGCAGTTCATGTTTTTCCCTGTATTTTTCACACATTTGGAATGCAGTGCTACCACAGGATGATCTATTCCTCAGAGTATATTTTGAATCTTGTTTTCTAAACCTTGCTTCACAGAATTTCATAATCTCTAAAAATTTAGTTATTCTCATTTATAAAAGTTGTATAGGATCTAGCCACAATTAAGCTCATAGACACACCTACAGATTAATAGACACAGAGTCTAATAGGTTTACCTACATTCCTACCGAATATTCTAGTGGGGTGCACTAGAATGTACAGCATGACCCAGTGAAAGAAATAGACAGCTAGAATCCGAAACCTGGAATGTGAACCTTTGTAAGCTCCATTTTCCTATTGATAAAATGGACACAATAAAACATGCCCTATATGTCAAGAGGCTGGCATATGAATCAAAGAAGATAATTTATTTTAAAACACGTTGTTAAGAGCCGCCTATTAC
Organism: Myotis brandtii; assembly: GCF_000412655.1. Taxonomy (NCBI): domain Eukaryota; kingdom Metazoa; phylum Chordata; class Mammalia; order Chiroptera; family Vespertilionidae; genus Myotis; species Myotis brandtii. The sequence continues at coordinate 8,910,945 of NW_005363247.1, forward strand.
AGCAGTGAGCACAATTTATTTTTTAAGATACTGATACCTCTGTGGCTACCCCAGATTGGGTTGTCTACTATTGAAAGTTTCATCTGTTGGGCTTCTTGCATTTCCATGATATAATCCTCCACTGATGATTGTGATGTGCACAGGAAGGTAAGCACTTGAGGGGGAGAAATAGGAAAGGGGGAATAATATCTTCCTCCTCTCTTCTTGCTCCCCTGAGGGTGCACTGCCCAGTTGACAGGCCAGAGGGGAACCCTGCAGTGCACCTGCACTGAAGCAATGGCTTCATGCTTTTGAGCTTCCTTCCTGTTCTTTAACAATGGAAAACATAGTATCTTGAAGGCAATAAACCCATTACTACCACTGCATGAATAGAATAATTTCTGGGGTCAACCAGTAAGAGGTCGTTAGAGACAGTGTTTTCAAAGTCTCTGGTGTACCAAATCCCATGAAAGATCCAGAACACATGGGAAACATGATTCTTGCCCTGGAGGGGTTACAGTTCTCTGTGCCAGATTCTTCTGACCTCACTGACCATACCATAGCCAATGAAATAGTTGTTAATAGAACAAATGGATTTTGCTTATGTTTAATGTTGTTATATTGTATATTAGTTATATAAGCTAATTATGGGTGAAAGGAAAGAGTTTTTAATTAATACTGATTTTCTGATGTCATCTTTGCATCTCCCTAAAGTCATCTTATAAAGTCCACATCTTCATTTGAATGATTAATAATTTAATTTTATAATTTCCAGATATTTCTATCATATTTCTTGCCTTTTATTTGATTCTCAAAATCTTTGATTTATCCTTCCAATAACTCTTTCTGAATAGTTTCTCTAATAAGATCCTTTGAAGATTCTAAGATAGTTTTTTTCCAATCACGTCTCTTTACTAGTTCTCTAGCTCATATTATTTTCTTTTTGCTGCTTCAGGTTAACTTTTCTTCTTGGGCTATTTTTTCATCTTTCAGTTTTCAAGGGTACTCAGTTCTAACCACAATTTACTCTGAAGATCAAGTATTTGTTCTTTCTCTTTTTTGGTCTCTAATTCTTGTAGACACAAACAAAGAAAATAGTGAATTATCAATTTTTTAAACAGTGAACAGCCAAAGAAATAAATATCATTTAAAAAAGTAAAATCTTCACGCTATATGCAAAACAATTCAATGATTAAGAATAGTGGTTTTCAAACAACACTACATATTGAGATCGCGTGGAATTTAAAAACAATAATGCCTATGCCCCACATCTAGATATTCAGATTTAATTTCTATGAAGCAAAGCCTGGGAGGAGGGTTTTTTTAAGTTCCCCAGGTAATAACAATGTACAGCCACCTTTGATAACTAGTGATGTAGAAGGAACAGGAAAAATCAGTTGATGCCTACTTACATGAGTACAATAAACACAATCACCTCCTCCATGTACTCTCTCAAGTTATTTTCCATCTGGGACTAAAATTATTGACTACAGCGTGTGTATGCACTCATTTCAATTAAATGTTAGCAATAATTTTATTTCTGTTGTTTCTTTCTACAGGGTTATACAGAGGTATCTGATATTCTGAACAGGTGCCTCCATTAATGTGAATTTGCAAAGACAAATATCAATATGGCAATGCTATCTGTTTGTGATGGTTGCCAGCTCTGTGCTTTGGAAGTCACTGTGTACCACCAAGAACAATTGATAATGGGCATCTGCTATGCAAATTTGCTATATAAGAATTTCAAAATGATTTTAATATTCTTGGTGATAATACTTTTCATCAAACAGAAAATTTACCCAGGCCAGTCATTAACCCTCAACCAATGAATAGTAGTTGACAATTTTATAAATCTTTCAGATATAACATGTCTCAGAGATCATCTAATAATACACTCTCACTTGTTCATAGATGAGGAAATTAGTTCCAAGAGTTGGTACAATTCACCTGTTATCACACGTCCAAATTAGGAAACAAAGCCTCAACTGGAACAAACACCTTCTGTAATCTCAGTCAGCTATTCCTTTGTAATAGAACACCTTCTCTTGGAGATTTCCAAATACAAGTAAAAATTCATTAGTTGCTGGAACTAACTTCTATAGACCTAAAGGCCATTTAAAAACCTTGATGAAAACATAAATTCATTTCTAAGAGCTCCTAGATCAATCTAAGTTAACTGCTAAAATAAAGTGACTATCATTTAAATTTCTCAAAAGCTTGCATCACATTTCCCCAGAAATAGTTCCATTAATTGAATGCATTCCTTTAAAATTGTTGACTGGACTTATTAATATTCATTTCATAAGGAAGACATTTCTTAAATATACCTCTACTTTGGATCAAGAGTTCCAATATTCCATCTATCTAAATGGGAGGCAGGGGAGCCAGTCCAAGGCCCAATTTCCATTCATGGAACCAAGTCCATGAAGCATGGCTTTCATCCATGGAACAGCTTACACAGCACTATGGTGGGGCCGCTATTTATTGTATTTTGGAGGGTTCTCAAGTTCTCACCCATATTCAGGCCAGTGTGGTTAGCCTTTAAGCTCCTATTTTAGTGACTGGTGTCTTTCTTTTGCCCTTCGATATGTCATTATTTAGTTAAATCTTCTTGACAAATATTACCATATTCACAGCTTTATATTGAAGATGAAAAATTTTAGTTCACGCAGCTGCCTTCTTTGCAAGGCTTATTTGACCCTTCCTGTGATTATCTTTCAATGCGAGACTCCGAATAGTAAGGGACCTTATCTCTATGTGAATCTCCACAATTTCAAACCCTGAAAGTTGTTTTTTATTTCCTTTATAAACTTTGATATGGGAGATTCTATGGCCTCCCATTATCTGGTACTGCTGTGTGGCATGCTATTTCTAAGTACATGATTCTGTGTTTCTCTACAATCCTTTTATTGCTCTTCGTTGACTCCATCTACTATTATAGAAAATAAGTAGACCCATTATAAAAATGAAATTCCTATACCACATTAGAGACTCCAAGCTTTATTATTTTGTTTTATTTTGTTTTATTTTCCAGAACAGTCAGCCTCTAAGTCTCTTTCTTATTTGCTATTTTAGTTATTGGTGGCTTCCTGTGACCCATTATGTCATTCTTGCCTCAATTTAATTTTCCTGGCACCCAAGGCCTGGGTTTGATTTCCAGCTCCACCATTTCCTAGCTGTGTGATTCTCAGAATTGTATTTCTTTGAACTCCATAATCCCAGGGTTCCGATTAATACAAATGAAACTAATAGTACCAATCTTAACAAATTATTATTAGGGTGAATGTAAAACATGGTGCCTGGTACAAAGTAAAATTTTTTAATGTTAGTTTTTTTTTTTATTGTTTGTGATTGTAACAGTGAAGAATAGGCAGCTAAAAAGAGAGAGAGGAGCCAACTCCAATTTTTACTTGTATGACAAGTGAAAACTTGTTTCTGTTCCAGTGAAAGGGGGACTCTAAGATTCCTAGTTGGTTGCCTCCCATCAATTTAATAAGAAAAAAATGTAGTTATGAGAATCAAATAAGTCAATGTCCACTCTGAATTTAATGCCCATTGACTCTACAGTATTATAAACACAGATGCTACTGTCCTAGCTACCTATTCCGGAACGAACAAGAATTTAGCATGGAGAGGTGGCAAAAGGTAATAGCTTTCAATAGCGCTTATGAGTTTTTAGGAAAGTCATGTACTTCATTCATCTTTAACTGTCTTTCCTGAAGACAATATCTGACTCTCTAAATAATGTTTTCAGGACATAATCTCTTCTCTACCCAAAGTGTTTAATGAATGTACACAGGAGCCTGCTGTGTACTAACAATGCAAAAGACAATAAATGTCTATGTGAACATTTTCTATCAAAAAACAAACAAACATATAGTATATTAATAGTATTCTCAATTATGGTAGGAGGTTTCCATATACTTTTATATTGTTAAGGTTATATATTTTGAAGAAAAGACAATACAAAATAAAACACAATCCCACTGTACTGTACTTTGTTTTTCACCTTTGTGAAACTCTACCCAGCATGACACCTACTTTAGTGGGTTTTGATTTGAATTCTAACACAAACATGTTATCATTTTTCCTTTGCTGCACGATTGTTTGAACAGATAATTACAAAAATTTGACGTGTTTATGTGTTTTCTTGAATTCCTCATAAAAAGAGCCTCGGGTAAGAAGATAAATTAATACCCAAAGGATTAATAAGCCTAAAACATAAATTATGCCTCAAGTAAATGAGATGTAATACAGCCATATTAAGTTTTTACCAAAAATAAGAATTAAAATTACATCTGAGAAATAGTGCAGAAAATCAAATTAGAGAGGGGTTAGGCTCCAAGATGAAAGGAGCAATCTTCTTTCATAACTCAATTGAGGAAGAGATTAAATCACTTCAGAGAAGAGGTCAGAAATTCAAGAAAAGATATAAAAATAAGGATTTAGATATGTTTCTGTTTAGCACATGAATTGAGAGAATAAAACTTACAGACTCTCCTGATGGGCATTTGGGCATCAAAAAAAAAAAATGTTTTACTTTCACTACCGGCCAGAAATGTTCAGAAGTGATATGCAGAGGTGACAATTTGACAGGTTTACCCAGATGTGGGAACCTTTGACCAAGAGTTTGAAATCTCTTCATTGATGAATTTGTAAGTAATGTAAGTGGAAAGAAATTCACAAGGATTGATGGCCTTACTGTCAGAACTAGGCTGAAATTGTTGCCAATATCAAGAGGAGGTCAAAATAATAAAACACCATAAATTTCTGTAAAGTTTTCCAGGTTATGAGAATTTTCAGATATACTATCTTACTCAAGGGTTCCAAAGCATATGTGACAGGTATCATTATTTCAATGTTACAGGGAAGGAACTGAACCTTAGAGAGTTTCCTAAGGTAACAGTCATAATCAGAACTTTAACTCATTTTGTTTGTTTATTTGCCTCAAAGTCTTATGTTCTTTTCAATATGCTATACAGGAAAAGAAGGAAGGAAGGATATATAAATATATACTTAAAATTTAGAATGTCAGGAACATCACCTTTGTGATTCCATTCAATACTTATAACCCTCCAATATTAATCAATAATAAAGAGACAATTTATTCTGAGCCAATTATATATCACACATCGCGTACACCTATTATCCCTAAATGCCTCTAACAATACAAGGAGACCCAATATTAATCAATAATAAAGAAACAATTTATTCTGAGCCAATTATACCTATTATCCCTAAATGCCTCTAACAATACAAGGAGATAATATTAGTATAACCATTATAAAGATCAAGAAAAATGATTCTCAGAAAAATTAGATGACTAACCCATTATCATAAATCCATCAAGTATTTTTTCAAAACACACACCTTATATAACCTGGCCTTTTCTATTAAACTCTCTAATGGATCCCCACTGGTCTTAACATAATGATTTGCTATGTAGAATGTTGACTTTCTTCCTTCTCCACTTCATATTGACCAGTATCCTCCTTGCCACCATCTCTACTCCATTGTCTATGCACATAACACCAGTGTCAACTCATCCAGTCAATTCATTTCCTCAGAGAAGCCTTCTCTCTAGGCCAATATCTGCTATCACCTTCTCTCATTGTTTACTCTCTTACAATCTCTTTTATAAAACTTATAATAATGATAATTTTATCTGTAAAATTATCAGAGTATTGTTTCTTTCTACTCCAAACTATAATTAGATGAGGACGGTCTTTTTTTCTTACCTAGTCCCAGTACAATGTTGGCCACACCACAAAAATATTTTTTAAACAAGATTAATTACTCTTTTATTTAACAAACATTTGCAGAGTAGTACAGTGTCCCCTACTAAAATGATAGAATGGAAAACAGTATCTTCCATGGATCTGTTTTGTCTTAAAGTAACTACCATTCTTGATATATTTCTTCTGCCAGTGATTTGACTCAGTCTTATATAGGTGAGAAAATTTTCAACATATTGGTGGAGAAGTGCTTTTCTAAATCTCCTTACATGCCTTTAATCGCATCCATCTTTCAAAGACTAATCCAAAGAAGCATTCTTCACAGAGTTTTTTAAATTATAATTATTATACATTGCTTTCATCCAACATAAAGGAATTGTTCAGTTCTATATACTTCCATGATAACTTGGTTTTGCCATAATATTTACATTTTATGGTATAGCCCATAAACATGAATTTCTTTTGCTAGTAAATTCAGATTCTACACTGAAGAAACTATTTCTAATTCACCTTCCTGCCCCCCTTAAACTCCCCCACCCTAGAAGAAAGATATGCACATAGTCAGGTCTCAAGAAATTCAGGTTAATTGAAAGCCAATAACTTCAGAGTCAACATGGTGGGGAGGATTGGTGTTACTTGTTTCTGTTCCCAAACAGCATGTCACATGTTCTGGTGTGTGCATGTCAACTCCAATTCTCCACCAACACCTGGGTGTCCTACAATTCAATTCAATTCTAGCAGTAATACCCAAAATTAACATAGACTCCCCAGATTAAAAGACTTAATCCCACAAGACTGCATTTACCTCAGATGCTAGGGACCACCCCTACTTCTAACTGACTGGCTATAAGTTTGGGGATTTCCATGACTGTCCTTCAGATCTGGTAATTCACTAAATCAACTAACAACTCAATAAAATGCTCTATTTATGATTACAGTTCCATTATAGAGAATACAACTCAGGCCCGGCCAGTGTGATTCAGTGGTTGAACATCGACCTATGAAACAGGAGGTCATGGTTTAATTCCCAGTCAGTTTCAGGCTCCATTCCCAGTGTGGGGAGTGCAGGAAGCAGCAGGTCAATGATTCTCTCTCATCATTGATGTTTCTATCTCTCTCTCCCTCTCCCTTCCTCTCTAAAATCAGTAAAAATATAGTTAAAAGAAAAAGAATACAACTCAGAAAATACCAAATGGAAGAGATGCTTAGGGCAGAGTCGTAGGGGTGGAGCAGGCAAGTGCACAGCCTTTCATGCCCGCTCCCAGCATACACTCTCCCAACACATCCATGTGTTCACCATCCTGAAAGCTCCTGGAGCCTTGTTGTTTCAGGGTTTCATATGAGCTTTTATTACATATACGTGGTTGGTTAATTATTGACCATGTGATTAAATTCAATCTCCACTCCCTCTCTCTGTTCCAAAGGGTGGTCATAGGCTGGGGCTAAAAATTTCAACCCTTTAATCATGTGGATGGCTTGTTATGAATAACAAAGAACTATCTTCTCTCGCCTGGATAATTCTAAGGGTTTTAGGAGTTCTCTGCTAGGAATGGGGACAAAGACCACATATATATTATTGTATGGAAAATAATACAATAACTAATAAAAAATAATATAAGAATAAGCTCTGTGTTTGTGTACTCACAACTGTAAACTTACTTTTGCCCCACCCTGCATATATGTGGTGGAATTGGGAGGAAAAGTTGGTTAGAAGCCATAGCCCTGCTACCAACTTTGCTGCTCAGACCTCGTATTGAGGAATTTGACAAAAATGAAATATTTTGCTCTCCAAATTTGTCAAAGATTATTTTTTATTTGTCAATAAAAAAAATGAACTATATTTTAAATAAGTTTTGGTAAACTGGAAAATGTCTTGAAAACAACATGCAAACATGTAGGTTCTGATTTCAGGATCAAAAATAATATGTCAACAATTTCAAAATTTTCACTAATGAACCTTCATAAGTACATCCTGGAATATTTAGCAAAGGTTTAAACATTTAGAAACCAGCTTCAATACTGGAGAAATTCTCCCTGCCCTCCTCTCTCTCTTCAATACCACTTCTCTATCACCAAACAGCACAGTTATCACTAAAGGGCTGCAGAAACATGAAGGTCAATTATTTCACATCTCCACACTGCAGGAACATTTAAAAATCCAGTTCAGACCTTGCTGATTCCAGGGCTTCTATTCTGCCATTCTCCAAAAGCAAAAACCAGAAAAAGAATTACATCATACCAACAAGAAAAGGAGGGTAAGAGGAAATAGAATATTCAAAATGTATATGCATGATCATGGCTGTGTTTGCATGCACTGCATGCTCATGTGTGAGGGGGGTGGGGGAGGGGAGAGCACGTATTATTAGCTGAAAGAGTAGATAGGTTTCAACTACATCAAAGTAGTAAAAGAGGCAAATTCATAAGATATCATTATGGTGAAATTTATGAGTAGGAACTTACTAATAAGCTGCACAGGCTTTTAAATTCAAAGTCATCACACTGCATTTATAATATTTAATAACCTAAAAAGTATATTTGAATTGATGAAAGTATATTTAAATTGAAGTATATTTTTGCCTGACAGGAAAAAATCTGTTAAAGCTTGAAGGTTTTCATCTGCTCTTTTCTGGATTTGCTTATATTTACTGAGATGAAAGTCATATGAAGCTTTTTATGTCTTCTTGAAAAAAATATAGTACTGGGTGATTACAAAGCTCAGTAACCATCTCATTAGATAAAGTAGGTCTTATCTCTTCACTTTTAAAGAATCTAATGAAAGCTATGAACCTCTTCTTCAAAAAATAAAATTCACGTGAATATAGTTTTAAGAGGTTCACAGACACTCTACAGGCCTGGGTAAATCCTCAGACAGAGCAACGAGTATACAGTCTCCCATATGGATCTACCCATACTTGGGTGTATGACAATGGACAGCATAGCTGTTCTCCCTCCTTAGCTAGAGAAACTAGTGCAAGAAGTGCATGCTGCCCTTCGGGTCATGCAGAGATATTCATATTCTAAATAGAATATTCTTACTTGCCATATTATAATTATAAGAATATGTTTCCATTTCAAATCCTTAAAGCTTTATTTAATGCTGAGAGAAAAAGGAATATAAAGAGGTGAACATCAAGTTAATACCTTTAATCCTACCATTTCATCAGGCCATTGGTTTATATTTCAAAGGAGAAATATAGGATTCTCTATATGTAAATATTTTTTTTATTTTATGCTAAGACTCATAACTTTTATTTAACCAGTAAGAAATATAAAAACATATATTTTTTATGATCCCCATATATTTATCTATTTAGAAATTAGTGAATTCCCATTTTCAGGTAGATTCACACACTAACTTCTGAGTTAATATTAAGACCTGGTAATATTTATTTCTAATAAATATATCAAGTGGTAGATTAGTTATAAACTGATATTTATTTGAACTCTTAGAATGAAACTCTCGGCTCATCTATATTAAATCAATATATTATCTATATTTACCTCAGGGGCTTACTAAAAAATTAAAATTGCAAATAGCTTCACAGATGCACTGAATCAGACGCCAAGGTACCGGGTCAGGAAGCTCCCAATGTTATTCTAATTCGCACCAAAGTTTGAGACCTCCTTCACTGGAGATTCCTTCCAGCCCTATGATTTCACAATTCTGGTTTGTGACTAATCAGCCTAAATTTTAGTTGGTAGACCACACAACTCCCTGCCAAACTCTCTGCACCAAATATAGCAAGAGTTGACAGATGCCCAAGCGGCAGTGGTCTTTGTGTGCGCCCATCCTAAAAGCAGCTGGGCCCATGAGCCTTAACCCCAGCTGTCTGGAACTGAGCAGCAGGTGCTGGGATGGCCAGCTGTTCTCACGAGGCAAGCCTGGCAGCTCTGCTTGCCCAGGTCTCCAATTTTCCCTTGGGTGGCCTTGCTCTTCTGGGTGGTCCAGCTCAACTCTAATCCTAGTGAATGTGCATTCCAAAGCTGAAATACCCGGGCTAGAGCCTACAAAAAGAACATATGTGTTTTATGTTTATAAATATGTATTCTCATGCTGGATTGAATGACCACTTAAAGTCACTCCCAGTCTTAAATTCTATATGTTTGTGTGTTCTAATTATTCTGCAAAATGTTCTTACACATGAGTTTTAATTGCAAATAAAGATGGGTATGGTCCAACTGTCTCTATTCTCTCTCAACCCTCTTCAATTTTTAAAAATTTAAGCCTGTTTTTAAGAGCAGAACTAAAAAAAAAGCAAAACCTAAATACCACTAAAATACTACCACACTAAAATAACTGCATGTAACCAATCCCAGAGGAAAAAAATTGGAACAATACACTGTCCATGTGTAAAGGACATAAGAATGTATAAACATTTAAATAAAGAAAACGCATCTTTTTTTTGCAAGACTATAAGGGAATATTATGGCTTTAAGTTATACTGTTGTCATTTTTCTGGTTTAATATAAGTAGCAAAATAATATATAACAATTTAATACTATTTTTAATTTGTAAAATTACTACAAAATGATGATTAAATTAAAAATTATTTTAGTATATTTTATGTATATATTCTTTACATTTGTATTATTTTTATAGTTCTTTTTGTAGAAATAATGATGAGAAACTCTACAATTTGATGTTAGATAACTTTTGCCAAGGAAATTTCTCACCACTTCAAAATGAATTGATATCTGGTGACTTTACAGAATGAATCAGGTGTTAAGGTTTCTTACTAAAACATATAATTCTTTAAAAGTCTGAGTAAATATAGTTTTCATCTGCTTCACTTGCTCACTGACAACATGACAGAATAAGTTGAAAAATCTTATTTTTAAAGTACTTAGTTATTTTCCTTTTAAACTTATGTTCGATGGCACTTTAAACTAATATCATAAAACTTTCAGGAAACATTAACTTTGTAAACAAAAATTTACAGGACTACATAAAATAAGATAAAAATATTTAATGATTTTTTGAAGGAGAAAATCAAATCTATACACCAGCCTGAACCAACAGAAATATTTGGAACAAAAGACCAAAAGTTGTAGTGCAATCAGCAATGCTTTATCTGAAAGAAGAAAGATATATTTACTGTCAAAGGCAACTGGGGTTTTATATATAACAATTATTTAAGTTGCTGATAAAATCTCATTTTAACCAAATTAATAGCTTACTGCAAATGTCTACAAAACCATTAGCATAGCAGAAATAGGCATACACAGATGGCTTATATATATGTAATAAAATGAAGAGGAAATTTGGTGGTTGGATATTTACTAGGATCAATAAGACATGCAAAGTGATGGGAATAAATTGATGTGTAACCCTGAATTGCCCAGGGTGTCTACATTGATGCACTAAAGTGGCAAGCCCGTGAACTTCATTTCATTTTGAGGGAATTAAGAGAGAATTCCTGCCAGCAGCATGTGGCCTAAGTGGCTGTGATCTCTGGAGCCTCCTATTGGATGTTCCAGTTTTATCTTTTGATCTGTGCACAGCAAGCTTCCCAAGTCCCTAAGGCTCTCAATTCCCTCATCTACTCCATGAATGGGTTCTTATTTCCCAGAAGTTAGCTGAAAGCTAGTCACCAAAAGTGTAAACATAAATGATCTTTTTTATTGTGGTAAAAAACACATGACATAAGGTCTACTCTCTTAACACCTGTTTGTATACAGTACAAGTTGTTAACTATAAGCACAATTTGTACAGCAGGTTTCTAAAATGCTCCCATCTTACTAGTACACGACTGAAAACCTAAGTCCATTGAACAGCAGTTCTTTCATTTCTCCCTCCCCTGAGCCTCTGGTAACCACCCTTCTACTTTCTGTTTCTATCGTTTGATTCTTTGATATTTATGTAAGTGAAAGCATGCAGTGTTCTGTGACTGGCGTATTTCACTTAGCATAATGCCATGTTGTACAATACGGCAGAATCTCTTTTTTATGGTTAAATAATATTCCACGGTTCATATATACCACATTTGCTTCATCCATTCATCTATTGAAAGATCATCTATTTATCTTTGTCCATTCATTTTTCGGAGGAGCCACCAGCTCCTTTCTTTGTTCTCAGTGGTCCCCAGGTATCCAAACTCCTTTGGTCTCTCAGCACTCCACATGAGTCCAGACAGAAACCACTTCCTCGGGCAGTCTTCTGGGAAGCTGGTATGCTCCAGGCATGCTCCTCTCTTCATTTCACCCCGAGGGAGCAGTTGTAGCCAGAATGTTCTCTTTCAGTACTGAATGGTGCAGGCTTAGGAGAGGAGCAGATGTAGGTAAAACATTTTCTTATCTCTTTCAATGCAGCTGTTCCCACTCTTGTGCTCACTTGTGGTACTGCAACTTCTTAACTAGATCTAGAATCCTCATGAAGGTATTTTGGTCCAGGTGACATTGTGAAGCCAACATCCCTATGGGGTAACAGGGCTGGGACTTCCTGTTCTGCCATCTTGCTGATGCCACGTCACCAACATGAACAAATAGAGCATTATTCTTATTAACGTATTCAATTGACTTTTCAGTAATCTCAAGAAGCATGAAAGTCTGAAGAAAAGCACTTATTTTAAGATTTTATTCAACAGGTGAGGGAATGGGAACTCTAAAGGAATTGCCGGGGAGAAAGCCCTCTATAGATATCCCTCCATGTATAGTTAATGGTCCATCTCTACATAAAGCCAGCCTTAGCATTCCCATATCTTTTGTGATGTATTTTCTAAAATCCCACCACCCTAAAAATAACCAGGGACTAAAGCTTCTTTTGTGAGAGACGAAAATAACCCTAAAATTAAAACAAAAATGAAATTTTGGTTTTTCTATGATGTTGGCAAAAACAAAAAGGATTGATATTCAGCACTAGCAAGGGATCAAACACAGTGTGTAAATTAAATCTCCAGGAACATTTTAGAGAAAATTTGTCAAAATACAAAAGTATTTGTCAATGTATAAAATATTCTTACCTAATAAACAATAAATTTCATCTCCAGAATTTCCTACGGAAATCCTTAAAGTGTTCTTTAAGTGTATGAAATATACGTGCATGTTTATTCTCTGCATCATGCTTCTAGTAGGGAATATTTGGAAATAAACTAACATTGGCTATCATTTAAAGTTAATAAATTATGCTTCAATTGTACTATGGAATATTAAACATCTGTTTTATATGTCACCATCACACAATATAAATTCACAAAAGAAAATTTATCAATGTGTGTCAAACTATTCATTTTGCTTACCTCTAGGGAGTAGAAATATTTTAAAGTCTTTGACACATCTTACATTACATACTCTATTTTTAACTTTATGCTGGATATATTTCAACTTTTTAAAAAGAGCATATTTTAAAGAAAAATGAAATATTTTTTATTACCAATCAATCAATAGCAAAGTATAAAAGAGTACACAGAGCTTTTCCCTCTTGCCGCCATCATAAAAGCACCAGCGCTCAAAATGAAGCTCAATCCATTTGTGACTTCTTATCAAAGCAAGAACCGTAAAAGGCATTTCAATGCACCTTCCCACATTCTCAGGAAGATTATGCCTTCTCCTCTTTTCAAAGAGCTGAGACGGAAGTACAATGTTAGATCCATGCCCATCTAAACGGATGATGAAGTTCAGGTTGTTCTGAAGGGCAGCAAATTGGCATAGTAGTCCAGGTTTACAGGAAGAAAGATGTCAACTACATCAAAGGAGTGCAATGGGAGAAAGCTAACGGCACAATTGTACATGTGGGCATTCACCCCAGCAAGGTGGTTATCACTAGACTAAAGCTGGACAAAGACCACAAAAAGATCCTTAAAGGTAAAGCCAAATCTCACCAAGTAGGGAAAGGAAAAGAGCCAATACAAGGAAGAAACAATTAAGAAGATGCAGGAATAAAGTAATATTATATACAACTTCCATTAAAAACTTAAAATGAAAAAAAAAAGAGTATATGGAATATCATTCCTAAGGGGGAAAGGGTTGGTAAAATACACACCAACTGTTGGTGTTTATCACCCAGATAGGGATAACAAGTGATTTTTATACACTCTAACTTTATACCTTTGTAAATTTTCCTAATTGACTAAAATAAACTTGTATTGTTTTTATATTCAGAAAGAAAACCTAATGTTCTTTTAAGAACTGTAATATTTCCAAACTTGCGATTGAAGAATTTATTGGAATATTGAGCACATAACTCTGATGTGAGTCTTAGAGTGAAAATGGAAACTTCCTCCCATCATTTTGTCCCAGTTTGTAGGACCTGCATTTCTGTTATACATATATTTGTCCTGATTTATTTAATGTACCAAAAGCACAGCACATTACAGGCAGCAACATAGCAATCTCTATTACTTAATAACTGACAAAATATTTTTAAAAGCATATCAATCATAAGGGGTTAGGATTTAGTGTGTTATAGCAAAGTTTCTATAAACCTAATAAAAGAAATTTGTTGAAAATCAATCATTAAAATATATATTAAATAAATTGAACTGAATGTTAAGCCAATGTATACCTGTCCTTTTTGTTCACTTAAAAATATTAGCCTCTGAAATTATGTAGCTTTTTTTGCCTTTCAGTTTTCGTTTATATTTTCTTTTTCTATTGCACTTGGCCAAAAACCTCTGAAATTATGTCAGAATTGTAGCTTTTGGAGGTAAAGTCTGAAATGACCAAATGGATCAAATCAAATTTAATATGATGTGATTTTAAAGAAGCCAAGATACTAAATTTTGAAAATTGGTGTTTGTTCTGGAATACTAACCAAATATTTTGAAAAAATTACTAAGGAAGCAAACTTTTTTCTTTGTACAGCTTTGTTACATTTGGCAGTAATTTTTAAAATCATTTCCTATAACCATATTCAATTTAATGAATATATATCCAAAAATTGTACCATAGTGACATGGGTGAGAATAGTACTGCTTATTGAAATTAACAATTCATAAATGGGTTATTATCAATTATCTATGTATCATGAAACTTGAAATTCAGAGAGAAATAGAAGCCCTATTTTAAATAATAGTTTGGAGCCTGTAATTTTTTTTCTAAGCTTAAAACAAGCAGTTCAATTCACTGATTAAAGTCTTATCCCATTTTTGTGGAGCCCACACATGAGGAAAAAGTAAAAGAGGGAAAGAGCTAGAGAGAGAGAGAATGTAATCCATTGTTTAAAAAGGAAAAACTGTTAGTACCACAGTCGTAATGTCAAGACTCCCCATATAGTCAGCAATAAAGAAAAATCTCTATGGAAATAAGTTATACAAAGTGAAACTGAGACTCTGTGTTCTGTTTGTTCTTGACATCAAAGGTATTAATTATTGTGAAGATCCAAAGCCCCTTACCAAAAAAGAAAATTGAATCCGTTCTTCCTGGAAGACAGGCAATGCCGTAGTCCAGAGTCTGAAGCAATAATGTTCTAGCTTTCATGAATATGGTATCTTGGAAGACAAAACCCTTTCTTTTCCAGAAAGATTGATCCTCTTCCCCACACTGATCTATGGCTTTAAAAGAAAATGAATTCAATTAAATTAACTAGTGTCCTTTTCTTTTGGGGGGATCAGAGAAGGAAAATGAGTCTTATGAAAAGAGAGAAGATACAAAGCCTAAAATGTAGATTATGTCCCAAAGCTCTACTAATTTTAAAATGACCGTATTTATATTGGCCTGTCCTATAGGAATTTTTCTCAAATGTTAATATGTATAAGACTTATCTAATTCTTGTAAAATGCAGATTTGCAGTCTCATCCCGGGTGATGCTGTAACTGGTTCAGAGACCCACTTTGAAAAGCAATGTGTACCATATACTTGACAATTATAAATAAAGATTTTCCTGAAAAAGATATAAAAACAACCCCATTTATAATAGCATCAAAAAAGTTAAGTCCTTAGGGATAAATTTAACCAAGAAGATGAATGAACTCTATCTTGAAAACTATAAGATTTTGATGAAAGAAAATGAAAAGATATTCCATGATGCCCTACCCGGTTTGGCTCAGTGGATAGAGCATCGTCTCTATCTTGAAAACTATAAGATTTTGATGAAATAAAATGAAAAGATATTCCATGATGCCCTACCCAGTTTGGCTCAGTGGATAGAGCATCGGCATGTGGACTGAAGGGTCCCAGGTTTGATTCTGGTCAAGGGCATGTACCTTGGTTGCAGGCACATCTCCAGTGGGGAGTGTGCAGGAGGCAGCTGATCAATGTTTCTCTCTCATCGATGTTTCTAACTCTCTATCCCTCTCCCTTCCTCTCTGTAAAAAATAAATAAAATATATTTTTTTAAAAAGATATTCCATGATGATGGATTAGAATACTAAATTTTCCATCTTACCCAAAGCTCTCTATATATTCAATGAAATCCCTATCAAAATATTAATGGCATTTTCTCACAAAGATAGAATAAAAATCTGATAATTCACATGGAACAACAAAAGACCCTGAAGTCAAAGCAATCTTGAGAAAGAAGAACAAAGCTGAGGCATCACACTTCTTGATTTCAACATTCTATATAATAAAAGGCTAATAATATGCAAATTGTCCCCTCAACCGGATGTTTGACTAGGAGTTCGACAAGGGGGTGGGGCCAGCTGAGGGGAGAGACTGTAGGTGGTTGGCCGCGGGGCCAGGGCTGGCTGGCCAACCACCCGTGGCCCCTCCCCCTGACCTGCCTGGCCTGATTGGCCTCGATCAGGGCAGGTTAGCCAGACCTCGCCCATGCATGAATTCATGCACTGGGCCTCTAGTATAGTAATAAAAATAGAATGGTACTACCATAAAAATATACACATAAACCATTGAAATAGAATAAAGAGCCTAGAAATAAATCTTTGCAGCCAACTAATATTTAATAAGGGAGCCAACAATACTCAATGGAACTACATCAAAGTGAAAAGCTTCGGCACACCAAAAGAAACAACCAACAAAATGAAAAGGCTAACTATAGAAAGGGAGAAAATATTTGCAAGCCACATAGCTGATAAGGGATTAATATCCAAAATACACAATAGCAAACAAACAAACAATACAATAAAATAGCAAACAAACAAACTATACAATAAAAATGGTCAGCGGACCTCAATAGCTATTTTCCAAAAAAGACCGACAAATGGCAAATAGATACATTAAAAGATTCTTCACAGTACTAGTCATCAGGGAAATGCAAATCAAAATCACAATAAGATAAAGCCTTACATTGATTAGAAGTGTTGGCAAGGATATAGAGAAAAGGGAACCCTTGTGCACAGTTGGTTATACTGTAAATTGATACTGCCACTATGGAAAAAATTAAAAATAGAACTAGTATATGATCCACTTCTGGGTACATATTCAAAGGTAATGATATCAGGATCTTGAAGAGATATCTGCACTTTCATAGTCATTGCAGCATTATTGAGTTATTCACAATAGCCAATCTATAAAAACAATCTATATGTGCCCATCAATGGATTAAGAAGATGTGAAACACACACACATACACACACACACACACACACACATTGGAATATTATCCAGCCATAAAAAGGGAAATCCTCCCATTTATGACAATATGGATGGACTTCCTTATGAGCAATATACTGAGTGAGATTAAGTCAGAAACAGAAACTATGTAAAATCTTACTTATATATAGAATCTAATCCAAAGTCAAAGAAACAGAGTAGATGGCTGCCAGGAGCTAAGGGGTAGGAGAAATAGGGATATGTTGGTCAAAGGGTACAAACTTTCAGTTATAAGATGAATAAATTCTATGGAGCCAATCTACATCATGGTTAGTATATTTAACAATGCTGTATTATATACTTGAAAGTTACTAAAAGAATAAATGTTAAATATTCTTGTCACAAAGAAGGTAATTATGTCAGGTGATGAAAGTGTTAACTAACCCTAATGTGGCAATCATTTTCAATACATATGTGTATCAAGTCATCATGCTGTACAACTTAAACTTACCCAATGTTGTATGTCAATTATATCTCAAAAAAGATGAGAAATAAATAATGAAATGGAAAACATACCTTCTGGTCTTTCATTAAGTTAATCCATACTATTAATGTTGCTAATGTAATGACTCTTGCTCTAGTACCAATATTTTCTATCATATTAATAGTTAACCTAAGAGTCTATGATGGTTAAATTTCCCTATGATGTTTTGTTATAAAAAGTGGTCAGAAGTTTTGAAAAAATGGCAAATAATTTTTCAGGCTGTAACATTCTTGGTCATTAATTGCATAAAAAAATAGTGTTCTATTAATGTGCTTGGATGGCTTCTTCATTTCAAGAGAAGTATTCTAGGAAAAATTTAATAGATGCCAGGCATACTTTCTCACATTTCTAAAATCTATACACTCATATAAAATATGCACTTGTTTGTCAAGTAGTATATAATTTCCTGATCAGGCTCCAGGTAGCATCACTCGTAGTGTTACAACATGACTAAAAATTCTGTTCTAACTTAACCAACTCTTGACCATACTCTAAAAGTTCCCTCAACCTTTACATGAGAATAATAAAATAGTCCAAAATCTTTAAAAGCAATTTGTAGACTACACACTATGATGATATCTAATGTGTGTGGTTTTTTTAAAAAAAAATAAGAATGAATTGCCCACTTTAAAACTAAGAAATTAATTTATATTTTGACCAAAACATTTTTCAAATTATAGTACAAAAGATTCAATTAATCATCTTGTGAAACCTTAGAAACATTACAGTTTACCCATTTGTTAATCTTAGGAAAAATAGCTTTAACATTTCAATGAAATATTACTATTTCAAGAAACAAATTGATTAGATATCTTTTGATAAAATATTAAAAGATATTATAAATTATTCATGGTTATAAAAAAGTTTGATATCATTTGTTTCACATATACTCCAATTCCTATCTTAGGTTTTACAAACTAATGTTTAAATCACTTTAAAACCCAATAGTCTAGAGAACATTTAAATTTTGAAATTAAAAATGTTTATAACATTTTCTCTTTTAAAAATTGTCACACCTGATATTAAAAGTTATTTACAATATACTTTATTTCATGACTGACTTGACTGAGAAAGAGTTATCTTCTGAATCAGGAAGAATGATATAATACTGAGTTGTTGCATGGACAGCAGAAAGAGAAATTTGAAATGATTTGTTATTTAGTATGATGGTTTTCAAATCATGTTATAAAATTCCAGTTCAAATAGCAACAATAAAAATAAGAGAATTATTTAAACACAAATTATTAAATAATGAAAGAAATTTAAACAATGAAAGTAATTAATTATAACCAAACATAATTTCTATTTAAATTCTGTTAAAAATAGGTTTTGTTTGACCCCTACTCTTCATAACTTCTGCAAAATAAAGCAGCAAGCACTCAGATCTTAATTTTTATTAATATTTTTATACTTTACACCAGTTTTAAAATGGGTAATTCATTCTTTTTTTAAATATATTTTATTTATTTTTTACAGAGAGGAGGGAGAGGGATAGAGAGTTAGAAACATCGATGAGAGAGAAACATTGATCAGCTGCCTCCTGCACACCCCCAACTGGGGATGTGCCCGCAACCAAGGTACATGCCCTTGACTGGAATCAAACCTGGGACCTTTCAGTCCTCAGGCCGACGCTCTAGCCACTGAGCCAAACCGGTTAGGGCTCATTCTTATTTTTTAATGGTTCAAGCTTAATGTTGATGGTGAAAGCTTAAAATGCATATATCCTATTTCTAACTAAAGGAAAATGTATAATCTTTGGATCTCTAAATTTTAAAAATTAAGGCACTTGATTTATTATCTCAGAAGGAATTTCTATGAAGCTAAGGTACAACTCTGATATGGAATTTTTTATAACCTGACTTAAATACTGGTATAACTTCATTTAGAGAATAAATTTTTGTGTGCCAACAATAATACACAGAATAGAGGCAGAAATAAGGCAGTTAAGTGCCTGCAAGGACAAATTATCTTCCCAAAACATCTTTGCATCTAAGTGTTTAAACCAGCACAAATTTAGTCACCTCCCCTTTTCCCACCTCCACCAGAAATAATCTGGGATTCAGTGCTTAGCACATGGAAAAAATTATTTTACCCTGAAAACATATTAATACCAGGTTTCTTTTATCAACTTTCTTGATCATAAAACCATTGCTAAGAACTACCTCAAGGAGGCCCCATCAAGAAGAGGTAACTGAAAGGGTTACTCTCAGATAATTGAATGAATTGGCTTCACAAATTGGTTTATTTAGTGTCATTGGTTTGGATATTTGAGAACATCTGCCAAAAACTGATGTTGGTTTTAACATAATTAATATTAAACTGTTCCTTCTGGATATATTTGAACACCAGTATCATTGCTTTGTGAAGCTATTTCTGGTTGCCAATAGTAAAATTATGTCATAGAAAAGGATAGTTATTTCCTATTGGTTCTGGCAGGAGGACATGCTTAAAGTTCATCAAAATGAGACATTAAGTTACTTAAATGCAAATTGAAAATTTAAGTAAAAGGTAGAGGGTCCTATAGAGTGTTGTTTTACACCACTTGGACATGAAATTCTATCAGAATTTCATGAAATTATTTTTGTATAATCTGATTCTCACACTGGTGTTTTAATTCAGAGCACTGCCATCATTTTTGTTTAAAAAATAGAAAATGAAAAGAAAGAAAGGAATAAAAACATGTAGGGAAGATTTATAATTAAAGGGACCTCGAAGGTAGAATTTTTTGGTCATCCTTTGGCCCTTGTACAATATAACATGCAACTTAAAGCTTAATGATTATTTTTAAATATTATGTCCTGTTCACATCTAAAATGATATGAGGCATGTGATGCATTCATTAATTAGTCTATGAAGGTTTTGCTTAATAACATGTTTTATGCTACTGAGTATGTGTACTGCAGTTCACTTCATTGTACAGAGGATTTTATGAATCGATATAGGTAATAAGAATCAGTTCCAATGTTATGAGAAAATCACTTTTCTTTCCATTTTAATGACTTGAACCACAATTTGTTCACTTTTAATGATATATTCACTTCTAACTTAAATCAACAACTCTACCAGCTTCTGACATTATAATGCTGGCAGTAAAGGATATAAATTGTATTGGATTTAGGAAAATAAAGATTGTTTTTTCTTTCTCTGGATGAAGAGAATAATTGGACTCAGATATCAATATTTAGAAATGCCTAAAGATTTCCATTAATAGAGATTGAACTGACTCCCACTAAATTGAGATATTTCAATAGTCAGGTGCATATGCTAAGATGAGCAGTGGTCCCTGGCAGGTTAGTGTGACAATAGGGTAATGAAGTAGAAGCTGAGGGATTTCTTTCAGACCATAATTTATAAAATCAGGTCCCAAGAAAACTTCAGTAATTAGTGATTTTAATCCAACAGCCTTCTTATTTTAACTTCTTTTCCTGGTTATGAAAATCCTAGCTCTCATCATCCACAATATATTTACATATTTGTTCAATCCTAAAAGTCACATAAAACAGTTTCAAAATTACTAACCTATAACTCTATAGAAAAGCAAATTTACCAAGTGGAGTACAATACTTATGTACAGTTTAGTTTATTTTATTTTATTTTATTTTATTTTATTGTTTTGTTTGTTTTTATTTTTTAAATCTTTATTGTTGAAAGTATTACATATACCCTCATGTTCCCCCCATTGACCTTCTAGCCCTCCCCCACCTCTGGCCCCAGGTCTTCACCACCCTACTGTCTGTGTCATGGGTTATGTAAATATACATACAAGTTCTTTGGTTGATCTCTTTCCACCCTGTTTGATCACTTCCCATCCACCCAACCTCCCACACCTTCCCTCTGAGATTCCTCAATCTATTCCATGCTTCTGTATCTCTGGATCTATTAGATTCCACATATGAGTGAGTTCATGTGATATTTGTCTTTCTCCGACTGACTTAATTCACTTAGCACAATACTCTCTGGGGCCCTCTATGCCAGTGGTTCTCAACCTGTGGGTCGCGACCCCTTTGGGGGTCGAACAACCCTTTCACAGGGGTCGCCTAAGACCATCGGAAAACACATATATAATTACATATTGTTTTTGTGATTAATCACTATCCTATAATTATGTTCAATTTGTAACAATGAAAATACATCCTGCATATCAGATATTTACATTACGATTCATAACAGTAGCAAAATTACAGTTATGAAGTAGCAACAAAAATAACTTTATGGTTGGGTGTCACCACAACATGAGGAACTGTATTAAAGGGTCGCAGCATTAAGAAGGTTGAGAACCACTGCACTATAACCTCTGAGCCTCAGTTTCTTCGTCTGTAAAGTGGGAGGGGGTAGAGTAACAGTGTCTATCTGTGCCCAGTGCCTGAAACACCTGACTGATAGGAGGAGCTCAACAAATAGTCACCTGGAAGGTGACCTGGAGTGAATACAGACTTAGACCAAGATTTTCTTGAACATTGTAAACTTAATTCATTTTAATCTCTGCATGCCCCGTGACCCTAGCACAGGACCGGCACAGGACTGGTGCGGGAGAGCACTTGCTGGGAGAGTTGGAAGCAGCCATGGATGGGCAAGTGGGCACAAAGATGTGTGCACGGGTGGGTGGATGGACAGGCATGTAGCTGGATCAATGATGGATGGAGAAGTCGGACATCTGGGTGTATAAATGTGTGCTAAGTGGGGGGAGTGGAGGGATGGTGGGTGGGTGGGGTGAGGGTAGAAGAAATAAATACGGGACACGCCCTCATTGTGATCTGTCTGCTGGAGGGCTTCAAGATGGAGTGAACCCAGAAAGCACGTATCAGCAGGCCAAGGCCCACGTGAGGCAGCAGCTCTGCCTTTACGAGTGTGTTCTCCAGGCTAACCCACACGGGGATGGTGTGGCCAGGACACAGGTGACCTGCACCACTGTGTGCAGTAATGACATGTGGAGGCGGCTTCGACTTTATCACTCCGAGCAGGAGGGAGGCCTGGACTAGGGCCTCACACCTTAGAACAGCACCTGGTGGGGGCAGGCGATTCGTCCGTACCTTGGAATTCTGTGTGGCCATTAAAAATGGAACGGCTCTTTATGTCTTGAGTGGAATAAACTCTGATATATCATTAAGAGGGGGGGAAAAATCAAGGTTCAGCTAGTGTGTGTACAGTGCTTTCGTTTTCTGGTTTTTAAGGGGTGGCAGGGAGAAGACACGTAGATATTTGCTTCTCCAAGATGAGCGCCCCCCCCACCCCCCGCCGCCAGGAGACTGGTGACTGGTCCTCCCAGGAAGGGCGCCGGGCCTGGGGAATGGCCAGCACTTCACCGGATCCCCTTGTGGACTTTCTCAGTCATGACCCAGGCAGATAAGTTGTCTTTTTTTGAAAAACTCCATACTGTTTTCCATAATGGCTGCACCAGTTTGCATTCCCACCAGCAGTGTACGAGGGTTTCCTTTTCTCCACATCCTCACCAGCACTTGCCATTTATTGATTTGTTGATGGTAACCAACCTGACAGGTGTGAGGTGAGACCTCATTGTTATTTTAACTTGCATTTCTCTGATGATCAGTGGCTTTGAGCATTTTTTCATATGTCTCTTGACCTTCTGTATGTCCACTTTGGAGAAGTGTCTATTTAGGTCATTTGTCCATTTTTTAAATTGAATTGCTTGTCTTCCTTTTATTAAGTTGTATGAGTTCCTTATATATTTTGAATATTAACCCTTTATAAGATATGTCATTGCCAAGTGTACTCTCTTCCTATACAGTGGGCTCCCTTTTCACCTTGTTGATGGTTTCTTTTGCTGTGCAGAAGCGTTTTATTTTGATGTAGTCCCATTTGTTTATTTTCTCCTTGTTTCCCTTGCCCTAGAAGATGTATCCACAAACATATGACTACCAGAAATGTCTGAGATTTTGTTGCCTATGATTTCTTCTAGGAATTTTATGGCTTCAGGACTTACATTTAAGTCTTTTACCCATTTTGAGTTTATTCTTGTATGTGGTGTACGTTGGTGGTCTAGTTTCTGTTTTTGCATGTATCTGTCCATTTTTCCCACCACTATTTATTGAAGAGACTTTCTTAACTCCATTGTATGCTCTTGCCTCCTTTGTCAAATATTAACTGAGCATAAAACTTGGGTGGATTTGTGAGGTTTCTATATGCCTGTTCTTGTGCCAGTACCAGGCTGCTTTGATTACAGTGGCTTTGTAGTATAACTTTATATCTGGTTTTGTGATCCCTCTATCGTTGCTCTTCTTTCTCAAAATTGCTGCAGCTATTTGGGGTCTTTTGGGGTTCCATATACATTTTTGGAGTATTTGTTCTAGATCTGTGAAATATGCTATTGGTATTTTAATAGGGATTACATTGAATCTATAGATTGCTTTGGTAGTATGGACATTTTAATAATGTTAATTCTATCAATCCATGAACACGGTATATTCTTCCACTTGTTTATATCTTCCTCTATCTCTTTTTTCAACGTCCTGTAGTTTTCCGAGTACAAATCTTTTTCCTCCTTGGTTAAGTTTATTCATAAGTATCTTAATTTTTTATTGCAATGGTAAATAGGATTGTTTGTTTAGTTTCTCTTTCTGATAATTCCTTATTGGTGTTTAAAACTATCATTGATTTCTGGGTGTTAATTTTTTGTCCTGCTACGTTGCCAAATTCATTTATTAAATCTAGTAAATTTTTTGGTGCAGTCTTTAGGGTTTTCTATGTACAATATTATGTCATCTGTGAATAATGACAATTTTACTTTCTCTTTTCCAATTTGGATGTCTTTTATGTTTTCTTCTGGTCACTTAGCTAGAACTTCCAGTACTATCTATATATATAAAACCCTAATATACAAATAGACCAAACAGCAGAACAACCAAACAACCGGTTGCTATGACATGCACTGACCACCAGGGGTGCGCATGGAACATAGTGGGCATCAGAGCGCAGAACATGGTGAACATGGCAGGCATCGTCCATGGCGGGATGGTGGAGCAGGTGAGGGGGGGGCACCAGAGCAAGGCGGAGCGCCAGTGGCTGTCATCAGGGCGAGCCTCTGGTAATTACTAAAAATTCTTTGATCCCGTGCACCATGGTCCTGCTGGGTGCTCACACCCGCTGCCAGCACCAGCCCCATTTGCACCCACTGCCAGCACCTGAGCCGCTGCGTGCACCTGCTGCCGGCTGCAGGTGCCAGTCCCAATCGCTCAGCACCATCAGCGGGTGCAAGTGGCAACTGCTGGCCCTGATCACCCCTGAGGGCTTCTCCACCTGCTCCTGATTGGCAATCGGGTCAGTAGCTACCACTCACACCCACTGCTGGCACCAGCCCCAATCGCTCCGCGGGAGTGGGGCTGCTGGCAGACAGACCTTGAGCCGTTGCTGGAGGGGCTGGGCGGGGGTGTGGAGGATGGGCCGAGACCTGCCCCTGTGCCCACTGCAGCCTCTCAGCCCACAGTTCCTTTCTAGGTGCACAAATTGGTGCACTGGGTCCCTACTGTTGAATAAGAGTGGTGAAAGCAGACATCCCTGTCTTGTTCCTGTTTCTAGGGGAAATGTTTTTAGTTTTGCCCATTGAGTATGATGTAGGCTGTAGGTCTGTCATCTATGGTCTTTATTATGTTGAGATATGATCCCTCTATTCCCACTTTGCTAAGTTTTTATCAAAAATGGATGTTGGATTTTGTCAAATGTTTTTTCTGCATCTATTGATATGATCATTTGATTTTTATCTTTCATTTTGTTTATGTGATGTATCATGTTTATTGATTTGCAAATATTGTACCAGCCTTGCATCCTAGGATAAATCCCACTTGGTCATAGTGAATAATCTTTTTTAATATATTGCTGGATCCAATTTGCTAATATTTTGTTGATGATTTGGGCATCTATGTTCATCAGAGATGTTGGATTGTAATTTTCTTTCTTTGTAGTGCCATTATCTGGTTTTGGAATTAGGATATTGCTGGCATCATAAAACTAGCTTGGAGGTCTTCTTTCCTCTTGAGGTTTTTTGAAATAGTTTGAGGATGATAGTTGTTAATTTTTCTGAATGTTTGGTAAAACTCCCTTGTGAAGCTGTCTCATCCCGGACTCTTGTTTGCTGAGAGGTTTTTTTTTTTTATTATTGCTTAAATTTCATTAGTTGTTATTGGTCTATTTAGAGTTTCTGATTCTTCCTGAGTCAGTTTTGGAAGATTGCATGTTTCTAGGAATTTGTGCATTTAGCCCAGAATATTAACTTTAGAATCAATTTGTCTAACTTGAAAAAGAAGTTTGATGCTATCTTTATTGGGAGTGCATTAAATTTATAAATTAAGATAGGGAAAATAGACTTCTTGATCAAATCGCATCACCAGTAATGACATATTAGCATCATGTAACTTTTGATATGATACCCTGAGAACACATATCTCAACTAAACTGAACCATAAGAAAACATCAGACAAACCCAAATGGAGATACATTCTATAAAAGAATTGGTCAGTACTCTTCAAAATTATCAATATCATAAAAAACAAAGAAAGATTAAGGGACTGTCTCCAATAGGGGAACATTAAAACATAGTAACAATGTGGATCCCTGGTTGGCTGCTGGGTCAAAAAAAAAGTATTGGGATAATTTGTGAAATTTGAGTAAAACCTGTTCTTAGTTAATATTATCCATCAGTATTAATTTCCTGGTTTCAATAATTGTACAAGGTGCTAACATTTGGGGAAGCTGAGAGCAGACTATATGAATATTTAAAGCTTTGTTTATAAGTCTAAATTTATGTCAAATTAAAATATATAGAGATTCACATTTTTAACCTGGTTTTTCCATCTCTTCATTTCAGATTAAACTGTAACCTTTCCACCCATATCATAAATTAATTAATAATAGTATAGAATTAAGTGGTGAGTCAGAAGTGGAAAGTGTTATATATATGGTAATGTCAAAATTTTACTTTAGAAAATGTTATATGATTATTTCTGCCTTTTTTTAATTGAAATTAAATGCAATGACATTTCTCTAAACAAAACCACAGCTATTTTGATTCTAGTCTCTTGTCAATCCTGAGATATTAAATTTCTTTCATCTTGGCACTCAAAGTAGATGCAAATATCATGAGGAGGAAGTGCCTATGTAGTAAATCTGCAGCTGGATCATTCCAAAGTCTGCCTTGCAGTGGACTGTGGTTTTTTATTTTTACTGTTATTACTCTCTTTTAAATAAGCATATTGTCAAATGTATTGGCACATAATAACCTTTTATTTTCGTGAGCCAGACTAATTAGCATATGCTTGTGGAAATAATTTACAGTACATGTTTTCTAAATTAGGTTCCTTATACATTGAAAACATTTGAGATATTTTGTTTTTTTAAGATCATTAACCATTTAAGAAAATTTATTTCTAATCAAAAAAGCAAGGTTTGTTGTCATTGAAACAGATTCTAAGCAATCTACATTTTTTCTTTATAGATACTAAAGCAAAGCCTCTAAATATATTCATAAATATTTAGAAAGTTTTTCTATATTTTAAGCACAATGACAAATTTCCTTTTCCAAATGTAGTATAGCATATTGACTAATGTGCAGAACAGAAACCAACTCTTCTTCTATACACCTGTCCAAACAAGATTTTGTCTTTCATCCTATATTTTATGATATTAAATATTCTCAAAAACTACAAACATTTTGTTATTTTTAATGTGTAAATGTCCTCAAATCAATTAGTACAAAAAGCAAGTCACATATGGAGAAAATGAATTTTAATATGAAAGAAGATAATAAATATGTCATTTGTTTCATGATTCTCATATTAATTTCACTGCTTTCCAGGGAACTAAGAAAAATATATATACATTTGCAGTAAACACTTAGTATTTAAAAAGTTAACATTTGCATTTTCTTCCATTTGAATTAAACTTAAAGATCAACCTCATGTCATAAATTCTAATTTTACAAAAGAGCTTGAATCTCGGCAAATTGTTGGAATGCAAGAAGCCACTGGTCCAACAGTGAAACTAGTTGACTAAGATCAATAATCTTAACTCTTATTAACCTGTTCAAACTCCTATCATTGTTTAAAAGTAAACTCCAGAAGAAATTCAGGTGTATTTTTTTTCAAAAAGAAGACATGAAAACATCAAAATAAGTATCTTGTTCAGACTTTTAAATTTTTGAATACAATAGAGCAATGATCTATTTTCAAAAGACTACTAGCACTTTATTTACAAGAGAATTATGCAACAAGGTGATATTTTTGGTTGGGCACTGCAAAGGTTGAAATGCACTTTTACCATTCCAGTAGTAGTTTATGACTTTAATCTAATTCATTTTGTTTTTACTCCTGTTCTTTTTTGTATTCGGGAGTTTAATTTCTTGACAAATATATATTTTGGATGGCTATTTAGCTGAGCTAGATCAAGTCTAGGGGCAGGTACAAAAACTGAAAAATGAATAAGTGATCTTTTAAGGTGAGTTAGCTAATTGAAATATTTATAATATACCTTTTAGAAATATCATGTGAGCAATCCCAAAATAGACCAAATTGAAAACAAAAATTATGTGTGTGTCTAGCTGTCCATTCTATGAAAATAGAAATATCCTTGTGGTATAGAAATTATTGTGGCATATAGACATCTCAAAAACCACATTAAATGAGAACAGCACATAATGGGAATACAAACTTTGTCCTGTATTTCTTTCCTCTGCAGTGTAATTGTATAAAACTTTTTCATGATGGATTATGTTTCTGACTTGGTGGGAAACAAACCATATATAGCAAGAACTAAGCCAGAAAATACTAAGTACAGAGGAGAATTTTTATGTCCTTGAGTATTAGGTGATTATTTTAACCCTGTTTCTCCACCCCCTACCTGTCCTGTCCAATACATATATTTTCTGAGTGAAACCACTACATTATGTGCATTCATTACCATCACCACATGGACTATCACTACAGATATTGAAGATACCCTTTCAGCCTGGTTTTAATCATGTGGTAAGAGATGCAATGTAAGAGGCAATGAACATTGACATTCTAGTCAGTTATAAGATCTTGGCCATAATTACACTATATGGTTCAGTATCAAGTGTTTTGACCTCCCAAGAAGTCAAACTGTTTATATTTCACCTATTTATGTATCAAATCTATAGTGTTTTTAAAAATCTTCTTGGATAAAGAGCCTTGTCAGAATAATTTATGTCTGTTATATCTCGTCTACTCTCCCTTTTGATATTTCAAATAATCAAGAAATGGAAAAGCTTCTACCAATACTGATGATTTTCTTTGCCCTAATAATTTACTTCTCATAACATCCATATGATTTAATGTCATATTTTTTTATTTTTATATAGTGTCTATATGTTTCACAAAAAGATCACAGATTTGAAGTCAATCAAACTATCAAAATATTGATGTCACAGAGTGAACACCTTATTTGTCTAGCTTGTAACATTCAGAGTACCTGCTCTGGGACTAGTGTTTCATACCTGACTTTGGGAGCTCCCAGTGAAAATAATTACTCTTATATCAGGAGGTCTTAAAATGTGATCTTAGGACTACTAACAACCCACAAAAGTAATCCCATGTGATCCACAGGCTGGTCTCATGGAGTGCTCAGTTTTATTATATAGCAATGTCTAAATGCTTTACTGTGTTATGATATTTAATTAAAAACAAACATTGCCTTAAATCACTTATTGAAATAGTAGTAATCTTATTAATGTAAATGTTTACTTGATTTTGTTCTCAGTTGGAGTAAGATATTCAGTGTGTGATATATTTTCTCTTCTGGAAGGGACCTTTAACATGAAAAATGCCCCATCATTTTGGTTCAAATGCTGACAAATTACTGTGCGTGTTTCTTCATATTTTTTTTCACGGAATTGCTGTTTAGTTTTCTCTTTATACCAATTTGATCAATAGCAATTCCTCTGATCTGAGCCTTTACAAAGAAATTACTGTAATCAGGGTCAAACATTTGGTTTGAAATTTGTTATTCTGGAGTGTTATTGAGTAAAATTAAAAATAGCTTTTAAATTCTTGATTATTAGCCCCTTTAATTTTGTTTCCATCATATCTATCCCAAAATGCAACAATAAAAATGAATTAATATAGATTTTGAGCCACATAACTTGAGTTTAAATCTTTTTTCCCCATTCATTAACTATGCAGATCTCAAGATAGAATGTTTATAGCACAATACCAAGCAGATGGTAAGCATATATTCTTATTCATTCTCTCCCTCCTCCACCTCACAGAGGAAATGTTAAATTGATACAGCCACCATGAAGGGCAGTGTGGAAGCACTTATTAAAACTGAAATGTTTGAAACTTTGATCTGTGATGCTATCACCATCCGTCCCACTTATATTTGTCTACCTTAAAACAATATACTCACATGTACCAAGAAACATCATTGCAGTGTTGTTTGTGTAAGAGGGGCAATATAGCACAGTCACTCAATCCAGACTCTGGAGCAAATCTGCCTAGACCTGAATCTCAACTCTGCCTGGTAACCTGAGCAAGCCATTTTACATAGATGCTTCCTCATTTGTAAAATGAACATAGTAGCAGTACCTTCCTCACATTTTTGGGGATGAAGACATAAGGTATATATTAAATAGTAATAGTTATAAGTCTATATCTATTTGGGGATAACATATAAATTGTTTTCTAAGTTGTTTTTATAAAAAATAAATGTTGAATTTTATTAAATGTACTTTTGACATCAATCAAAACACTAAATGATTTTTCTGCTTTGGCCTCTTACATAATAACTTTTGTTATAGATGCATTATTATTAAATCTTCTAGACCGAACCACACTTGAAAATATTGTATTAAGCTTTAGCCCAGACATTAGCATTCGATTCTAATTCTAGCTATGTCATTTCATAGTCTCTGCTTTTCATTTTCCGCTATCAGTAAATGGAGGATAATAATAGTACTGAACTCATGGTTTATGAAGATTAAATGAATTAATGTATGTAGAGCACTAAGAACAGGCTCTATGAAAAGTATGTACTTAAGAAATGTGTACAGTTATTAGCAGGATTGATTTTGAATGCTCTCTCTGTCAAAGTTAGGAATTAGTGTTATACTGACTATGTCTAATGTCTTAGGAAATGTGGCTGTCCATTCATAAAATCTTGCAACATCATTTAAACTTTTTAATTTCTTCCTTTGTTATTGGTTTAGTTGGGTTTCCTATCTCTTATTATAGTTAATTTTATAATTAATATTTTATCTTAAGCTATCTCTTTCAGCTGGCCTTCCAAATAAAGATTTCTCTATTTTATTACTTTTTAACCTCTTATTTTCCCTTTCTAATGGCAAATTTGTGCACCTATATGAATCTTCTAGTGTTTATTTATTTGATTGTTCTCCCACCACAAAAATACAAAACACCACAACAAAAAACAGCACTTACATATCAATTAGATGCAAGTTTCTATTGGTTTCTATTTGTTTCCATTTGTAATTCATTAATTCCTGCTCTGTCTTTCTTAAATAATTTCTTTTCATCCAGTCTTTTATCACTGTTACTTATTTCTGTTCCTAATCTGTCTTGTTTTAACAACTTGATTACAGATTGAGGTCATTTTCTATTTAATATTCCATTTAAATTGCTCAGAGGCCTCATTCCGCCTGTCTCAAGAGTTGCATTGAATTCCTCCTGGAGATTCTCAATTCTGCGACAATGTTCTCTGTCTAAATTTCAGTCCTGTTTATTATTATTTTCAGGGAAAGCAATCTGGAAAGTCTGTTCAGGCACATAGAAGCCTGTGCACTTCCAATGTGATTGCCATTGTTCCCTCGGGCAATTGCAATAGACACACCTGTCCTCTGACATGACCAAGGCATGCACCTCCGTCACCGGCCTATAGTAATTTATCCAGAGGGGAGGGGGTAGGTGCAGGAAGGAGGGGAGAAGAAATCTTTCTTCTTCAGTATTTTATTCAACTATGATTGATCACACAGATTTTCTTTAAAGAAACTCATTTCCCTCCCTTAATGCACACATATATACACATATGCATATAAATACCTGCATATACATGTCTAGTGGTTGCTAGCCCACCAAGGCCCTAATGAAACTAGAAAAATATGTCCCTTCTGGGCAAAAGAAGACAAGCTGGATTTCAGTTCCCACTTACCACGTGCCCTAATGCAGTGAACAATCTGTGAAACCGTTTACATTGTCCCTAAACACAAACACAGGCACATCTAAGAAGCTATTTCAAAGGGACAACTCATGGTGTTCAGTGTGGCTAGGCCAGAAGCAGCTGTGGTCCCACCCTCCTCCTGTTGTATAGAACCAGCCTTCCCTGGAACTTGAGGAAAGAGTTGTTTTCTCCATGTCCTCAGGATCACATTTCCTACCTTATAAGTGATGAGATTTACTCAAAGGAAGCTGGTTTCCAATACCCCTCCCACTGCTGTCACTCCCACTTGCAGCACAGATGTGCGTTCACATGTTCCAGCCTCGGGTTGCGCCTGCCAGCGGCACATTATACATGCGCCCTCTCCCAAACCCCAGCACAACCACAGTGCTGGCAACCCTGTCCCGTCCCTAATTCTGAAAATGCCATTCCCTCCTTACTATCAAGGCTCATCCAATTTCTGCCCTTACACTGACAAATAGAATATCCACTAGTTTGGCCCCATAGTCATCTATAAAATAAACAATCAGACAAATTAACTTTCCTTAATCTATCTAATCAGTCTTGCCCATGGTCACTGTCAAGCTTTTAAATATATATATTTATCTATATATATTTATCTATCTAAATTATCTCAGGATTTTTTAACAATTTATTCTCATTCTTGTAACAAATATTTTATGAGTACTAACTATGTATCAGGCAATATATTAGGTCTAAACAAAACAATAAAAGTCTCTTCTCACTGTACAATCTAGGTGAGTATAGACAATAAAAATCTGTTATAAATAACCATTTAACATTTTATTAATAATCATTTTATTTATTATTTAGCATTATAGTACAATTACATTTTATCACATATAGATATAGATGATAGATAAATAGATGTAATGTAGATAAGGTATTGTCTATGATGGAGAGAAAAGAAGGGAAAAGATTTAAGCCAAGATGGAAAGTTAGTGAGAGGGAGCAACCATGAGGATAGCTGGGATAGCATGTCCAGTCAGAGGAAAACAGCCTTTGGAAGCTACCAAGGAGCATTCAGACAGGTTAGAGATGAGGTAATAGTGCACCAGATTAAGTCAATCCTCGTGCACCATTGTAAGGACTATACTTAACTCCTGTGAGATGAAAGCCATTGGAAGGTTTGTGTTGAAAGTGACATGATCTGATTTAAGTCATGAGGATCACCCCAGCTGCTGCAATGAGAATAGACTGCAGGGGGAAATGTGATGAATCAGTGCAAGTAATTGGGAGGCTATTACATGAACCTGTTAAGAAATGATAGTAGCCCTGTCCAGGCAGCTCAGTTGGTTAGAGCAGTGGTCGGCCAACTGCGACCCCTTAAGTGTGGCTCTTCCACAAAATACCACGTGCCGGTGCGCACAAACAGTGTGATTGAAACTTTGTGGCCACACTCAAGGGGCCAGAGAGCCACATGTGGCTCGCGAGCCTCAGTTTGCCAACCACTGGGTTAGAGTGTTGTCCTGATACCCCAAGATGATGGATTTGATCTCTGGTCAGGTCACATACAAGAAGCAACCAGTGAATGCATATAAGTGGAACAATAAATCAATGTTTGTTTGATTTTCTCTCTCTTTCCTTTCCTCTCTCACTCTCTAAAATCAACCTATATATATATAAAAGCCTAAGTGACAGGCCAACTGGCCAACTGGCCAACCGGCCGGCAGCTACAATGTGCAATGACCACCAGGGGGCAGATGCTCCTACCGGTAGCTATGACACACACTGACCAGCAGGGGGCAGACACTCAATGCAGGAGCTACTGAGCTGTGGTGACTTGGCAGCTGCAGTTCTCGGGTGATGCACCCGGAACCAGAAAGGAGGGAGCCCAATTCCAGGGTGCGTCACCCGAGAACTGCCCTCTTGCAATCTGGGACCCCTCGGGGGATGTTGGAGAGCTGGTTTTGGCCTGATTCCTGCAGGCCAGGCTGAGGGACCCCACCAGTGCACAAATCCTTGCACCGGGCCTCTAGTCAATCAATAAATTTTTTAAAAAGAGATGATTGTGACTAAGCAATATAGATGTTGAGAAATGGTTGCATTCTGGATGTACTTTTAAGGTAGAGCCAACAAGATTGGCTCATGGATTAGATGTGGGCCTTCTTTCCTGAGCTCTTAAACTGTATATCCAACTAACTAATGTATTTCTCTTCCACTCCATCATTCATTTATTCACTCAACATCTTTGAGCCCTTACCATGTGCCAAATGTCATGGTCTCACTATAGGGAAAATGAATAATGCAATGTTTCTTTCTGAGAAGTACAGTGTTTATTGGAGCAGAGAGATACAGAAACAGGAGACACTCACAACATATGAATTATAACAACACAGAAAAATAAGTGGCTGACTACACTTGGGAAGATTAGTGACATTGTCACAGGAAAATTGACATGTGCACTGGCATTTGAAGAATGAGTAAAAGCTGGAGAAATGGAAGAAGACTATTCTCTGATACATGTAGTAGAAAAGATAGGGGCTTATACAGATGGACTCAACACAAATATAGTAATTAGTTAAAAAATGGTAAATAGGCATTGAGAAATAGGATCAGGGTGGAATTTTTAAAAAACTCTGAATTTTCTAGTTTCAGTAACTGGATGTTGATGACTGCTTTAATCAGGTGGAAAACAAAACAAATTTGGACAAAGATAATGGTATTGGTTTTAACACTGCCATGGGTAAGTTACTTGCAGTAGTTCATATGGAAGTATCCAGAAGGCAAATGTAAAAGCAGACTGGTGCTCAGGAAAAGAAAGGAAAAAAAATATAAAGAATAAGCATTTTAGTGGTAATTAAAGCCATAGTGATGCATGCTATTTTCTAGAATCTGTGCCAATACATTTCCAAAAAAAGTTCTTCTGAAACACATAATTTATTTACTACACAACTCTCTGCCTACATGTAGGCCCCAACTTGCAGAATTGCCATTGATATCCCATACACTCTGTCTTTGCATGTTCAATCTTGCTTACCCCTTTCAATTTTTACTTCCTGGGTAGTTCTATTATATCTTTCCTCCATAAACCGTGTGCTCTTTTTCATGTATATCTGCCAAATCCTGCCCAAATCCTAACCCACAATTTTTTATATGCTACTTTCCTAAGAAAGCCATTTTAGAAATTCCAACCCTGATGCATCCAAGTCACCAGGTTCTCCTGAACACCTTGTTTATGTCATGTGTAAAATGGCCACAGTAGTTAACCTCACAGGATCATTGTTAGGATTAAATAAGTTAATACATTAAAATGTTTAAAATCATGTTCATTGTTTAGTCTATGCTCAATACAGTCTAGCAATTATTGTTTTGGAGAAAAGCATAGAATAAATGATTAGCATGTGGACTTTGGAAACTTTGAATTTGTCTGAAGACAAATCGAATAAGTTTGAACTCAAATTCATGCCCTTAGTAGCTAATGATTTGGGTCAAGTTATTTAATCTCTCAAGCTTCATTTTTGTCTGTAAAATTATTAAGGCCATGGAGATGCATGGTGTGTACCAGAAGAGTACACCAATAATTTTTAATTGCTTACTTTAACTTTTTATCTCAAATATCTTAAAACTTATTAGGGAGAGAAATGTTCTATTCATGTTGTATATTACCTTCATAATCTTTGATAATTCCTTGCATAAATTATATACCCAATAAATATGTATCATCTTGAATAGAGAAAAGATTTTGTAAAGATTCCATAAATGTAATGTATAATATAAAAAGTCAGTTTGGTTTGCAACCATCAAGGAAAATTAGTCTTGACCATGAATTGTATAGGGTAAAGAAGAACTAAAGAAGTTTTTTGGTTCATATTTCACTTTTTTAAAAGCTGCTTTAATTTTCAGTTGACTAAAGTGAAAAGAAAAACCTAAATTGAATTTATTACATGGAAGATTCTGTACAGCATTTGCCTAATTTCAGGAAATTTGAGAGCAATGAAGATATCATTGAGTAACTAAAATGGTAAAATAAGAGAAACTCAAATCCAAGTTGTTTCTACATGAGTTAGTTTCACTTACCATATCTTCTATCCTCATTAAACTTTTAAATGTTAATATACCTTTAATAGAGATGAAAATCAAATTATAGAGATAGACATTTAAAGGCATCTATAGAGAAAGGGAAAAACCTTCTGGAGAGAAATTATCTGCTAGAAATCCTTAGGAAATAACAAATTAGCAAGTGGCAAAATGGGAAGAATTATGCTGAGAATTTCACGTTATTCAATGGTCAAGAAAGTTTTTATAAGAACTTGTTATGCCAGAATTTTAAAAATGCTTAATAGGTTTTTCCAATGTGTATATATTCTTTAGGAAAAATACCACTGTAAGTTTTTTTGTGTTTTTACTTGAAAAATAATACATGAACATGGTAAAAAAAAAATTAAATAACTCAAATGTTAAATTTAGTATCCCTCTCACACCAATGTTTTCCCCATTTCTCCTTCCCCAGAGCCAATAACCATTTCAAAACTCATACAATCCTGTATAACCTTTAAAAACTGGGAACATTCTGTATATACAATGCTGCCCACTGCTTTCTTAAATGTATCTCCATATTATTTTATGTAATGTATCTAGATCCACTCCATTCTTAATACTGGTTGTAAAACATTCAGCATACTTCCATATATCAACATACAGATGGGCAGTTGAGTGTTTCCGTTTTTTGCTTTAATAACAATATTACAGTGAATATTCTTGAATATATCTGACCTTTTATAAGTATAAATTACTAGAGTATGATCTTATATAGAATTTCTTTTTCAAAGACTATGTTTAATTTGGCATCTATTAGTAATGGCTAAGTAATGGAATTTTACAATTTAAAATCCCACTATGTGTTCATGAGTGAACCTCTCTCACCATACACTCAACAGCAGGTACTCTGACTCTATATTTTCGGACATTTGATAATACAATTTATTCCCTGGCTTGTCATTTGGTACTTGAACTAGCTATTGTTTTTATCATGTAGAGGTTTTATGATATTTCCCTTAACGAATGTTGAGTATTATATATTTTAACACATTTGTTATTACTAGAATTTTTCTTAATCTCCTAGTTCTCTTCTTATACTTTTACAATTTTACTTTTAATTTTAATCCATTGATTTAGCTGAATTTTATTTTTTAATAAGGCATGGGCTCAATTTTTTCTGTTTTCCTCTCAAGGAACTAATTAATCATTCCAATACCAATAACATATATTTCTTGTTTTCACTGATTTGATATTAATATTGCAAGTACCTGTATGTGTATATGAAAGTGGTGAAAGACACTATCCTTTCCCTCGGGAAGTTTAAATTTTAATGGGAGATATTTTAAAAAGTTAACAGACAATAAATAAAATATTATATTATGCAATTTATAATAACTAATATTTATTGAGCACTTACTATGTACTTGACTCTGTTTCAGGTTTTATCATGCTATTGCCCATGGCCAGATCCAGTCAGCATCCTGTTTTCATAGACCTGGTAAGCAAAGACTGAATTTACATTTTTGAAGCACTATAAAAAGAAAAGAAAAAAATGAAAGAAAGAACAAACAATATGAAAGACAGATTATATGTGACTTGCAAATACTAAAATATTAATTATGTGGTTCTTCACAGAAAAGTTTTTAAGTTTTATTAAGTGAATGTGTGGGAAGCCATTGAAATGCAAGAACAGGGGAGTATATAGTGATCTAATGTATGTTAAGATAACTTTTGTGGTTGTATGAAGAATGGAATACAAGGAGACCAGTAATGCTGCAATTATCCTGGCAAAATATTATGATAGGCTGAACTCAAAGAGTAGCAGTAGATCAGAGCAAAGGGATACAGAAAAAACAAGAGCAATCATTTGTTGTAGGATTATATTGAGGATATGGAGGAAAGGGAATAATGCTAGGCTTTTGGCTTGAGTAATTAGCTGAATGGTTTCTTTGCTGGTATGGATAAGACACAAAAGAAAGAGTTTTCTGAAGAAACAACTAAAATAAAAATGTTGGCATATGAAGCTTGAGGTCACCTGTGAATCTACGTGAAAGAAGAGCAGAGTGGAAGGCCCCATCTCTGAGAGGCTCACACATGTAGTGTTCGGATAGATTACAGCACTCAGGAAAGGAAATAAGAAACACCAGGTATCAGAATAGAAGGAAAGCCAGAAATAAGTGGAAGCCAGCACTGGAGAATGTTTCAAGGAGGACAAAAGCATCTGTTGCTGTTGGGTTTGGCAGAGAGGACACAGGGCCAGAACACATCTGAGTCTAAGCCTAAAGAGCAGGTATCACTGCATCACTGATCAGGGTCGGCTCTCAGTGTGTCTTATTCTGTCGAGTCCTTCGTTATTAGAAAGAGGGATCAGAATATAAATAGAGAGTCAGGCAGACTACCTGCAATGTCTATCTCTAGAAAGTAGGTGTACAATAACTACAACTTCATGAATTGAATTACAAAAATAAATAAATTTAAAAAATAAACCAAAAATTCTTATGTAGACATTTCCCTTCATCACAGGTTTCTGTGAATGATTCTGGAATATGGTTCCTTATAATGCTCCTCTTCCTTTCCAATATTAACTTCATATACCTGCCTTTTCTGAGTTACACAACTCCTTGCATATATAGCCATCTGAGTGCCCATGAGGCCAAGGCTTCATCAGGGTCTCAGGAGAGAGAACTAGGATGAGTATTTCTCTGACATAAGCACAAGAATCCCACTGAAAGGTTCAGATTATTGTCAAATTCTGGGAAGAGCCTGGACTTCAGAGAATTCTGGATTCTGGGAGAAGACCACCAGATTCCTATGAGTGTACTGGTTCTTCCTGGATCCTAAGAGACCAAGAAGAAAGTTTACTTCATTATATTCTAATAAATATGCTGCTGATGAGATGTTTGCTACCACTCTCATACTTATTTACTTACTAGAGGCTCAGTGCACAAAAATTTGTGCACTGTAGGGGGGACCCTCAGCCCGGCTGGCCCCCTCTCACAGTCTGGGAGCCCTCAGAGGATGTCCTACTGATGGCTTAAGCTGCAGTCTGGCCTCCCTCTGTGGGAGGCGACTGACAATCATGGGAAGGCACTGCCCCCATCACCCCACTACTGCTGCCA
This sequence comes from Myotis brandtii, assembly GCF_000412655.1. Taxonomy (NCBI): domain Eukaryota; kingdom Metazoa; phylum Chordata; class Mammalia; order Chiroptera; family Vespertilionidae; genus Myotis; species Myotis brandtii. The sequence goes on from NW_005363247.1 coordinate 8,949,890, forward strand.
TTGCTGCCCACCACGGCTGCCGGCCCTCAGCCCTCGCTTCTTAGTGCGGGCCCTGCCCTCCATCCACTGGTGGGTGGGGAGTGATCCAGGGCCAGGCCAGCTGGGGGAAGGGCTGTGGGAGGTTGAGGCACAGCAGGTCGCACTCCATCCAGCCTCTGCGGAGGTGTGGTGCTGGGACTGAGCCCACGCCGCTGCCTCTGTGGCTGCCTCTGCAGAAGGGGCAGCACTGGGACCGGGACTGAGCAGCCCCCTCTCCTGCTGCCTCTGTGGAAGGGGCCACGATGCTGGACCGGCCCACGCTGCGACCTCTCCCACACCGCCTTTGCAAAAGGGCCCGCATCGAGGCCTCTCCCGCACCACCTCTGCAAAAGGGGTAGTGGCAGCGACAATGGCACTGCCTCCTCACCTGCAGCAGCAGTGGCAGCGGTGACTCCACCTCCCGCTCCCATGGTGGCGCCTCTCCCATGCCACAGGCCCTAGGCCTTCACAGCCGCTGTGGCTTTGTCTGGACGGACATCCAGATGGACGTCCGGAAGGATGTCTGGAAGACATCCGGTCTAATTAGCATATTACCCTTTTATTAGTATAAATTTCTGGGCAGTTAGCCTCTTTTTTCCCCCTTGAAATATTACAGAATTTTCTCTGTGTATCAATAGTTCTGTTATTACTATTGATAAAGTTTATAAATTGTAGCCTTTCCATTTGAAAACTTGCATTTTAGCCAAGACAAATGTGTGCTATTAGATCTTAAATGATCTTTACCTTTTTGTTGTCACTCTTGTCTTAAACTTCACGCTACATAAAATTTGATGTTTCTACATTCATTCTTCAGGTGACTACTTTTTAGTTCTTGTTTGCCTCTTTTTTTGTCTATCTTCTATGTCAGTAGCTATTATTGCAAACAAACTATCCCACTCTCAATAATTTAAAATAAAATTATTTATTATCACTCCGAAGTCCATGGATCAGCTGAACAGTGCTTCTGGTCTCTGCTAGATTCACACATATTTCTGTGCTCATCTGTGGCTGCTTTGAGGATTGAGGTGGAATATGTGCATGATGAGTCTCTCACAACTTTTCCTATGTCAGATGGCAAAGAAGCTACTTAAAATGAATAGGGTGTTAAAAGGACTTAGGTGGGTGGGAAGAGATCAACCAAAGACCTTGTATGCATATATGCATAACCCATGGACACAGACAATAGGATGATGAAGGCGGGGGGGGGGGGCACGAGGGCAGTGGACGAGGGCTAGAAGAAGTCAATGGGGATAAAAGGGGACATATGTAATACTTTCAACAACAAAAAGAAAAGAAAAGAAAAAAAGAAGAGCCAAGTTGACAATGCTTCCAATGGCCAAGATGAGAAAATGTGAACATCAATAAGAGTAATAACTGCAATGCATCCAAACACATTTAATATGTTTAAATCCATAAGTACTTAATGATACCAAACAAATCCTAATCAGTTACTTTTAAATAACTCTGAAAACTGGAAATAAAAGTATAAAACCAAGTATTTAGTATCTTCCCTATGCAAAGTATATCTCTAAGAGACAAAATAAAAACTAAAATAGCATATCTCTTCATATAGCATTCCAACATATAAATCCCAAAGAATTGGTCAAATTAAATATCACCATTTTGCAACTCTTAATAAATTATTGATTTAAGTAAGGAGCTTCAGTGGCTGCTAACATTACCAAAAAGACAGAGAAACCAGATTATTCAATAGCATTGTCAAAAATAAGTTTCTGCCAAAACCGGTTTGGCTCAGTGGATAGAGCAATAAGTTTCTACGTTCAACTCGATTTACAGAAAAAATAGTGAAACATTTTCAACTACACTGTGTGAACATAATCAACAAAGTCCAGATGATGCGAAACACTACCAGACAAATCCTCCTGTTTCCTCAGCAAATTAAGTACAAGAGAATAAATAAAATGAGAGAGGTGGTAAACCAAATTATGATATTTATGGATGCACACTTGATGATAAAAATTATTTAAAAACTAAGAAGCGTTTACCATAAAGTTAGCATAGAGGAGGAAGGGGACTGTGTTTGGAAGGAAGCATATGGAAGGCATCTATGAAGGCCACAAAAATCTGTCCTGCATGGGTAAGGGAGATGGTTAAAGGGTGGTCAAATTACAGTAATGGATTAAACTACATATGTGTTTGGGTAATTAGGTGTTTTTTTAAAATGTATTTGTATTAAATTTAACAATGACAGGTTTTTAGAAATGCATCCACTAAGCTATCCCTTTTCTGAGTTGTAATGGAATAGTCTGTGTCAGAACAACACTTTCTATCAAGAGCAAGTAGAAAAGGCAGATGAAAAGCACACAAAAAAAACAACCAAAAAACTGTTCAAATGCATCACAGGGGCTAAGGCAGCAGGATAAGGGCCTGACAGACCCTGAAGAGAAGGAAAAATCATTATGTTTAGCCCAAATTTCTGGACACTGCTTTTCCTTCAAGGTACTTACTGACTAAGCTAGAAATAAAATACTACATACATATATACATAGCAAAACCATAACTATTGGAATTGAAGTAATGAACTTTTAAAGATTGTTAAAAAGCTAAAAGAGAAATCAACACACAATGCAAAAATATTTTTAACTGAATTAAATATCAAAGCTTATGGGATGCAGCTAAAGTAGTGCAAGGAAGTTCAATAGACTTAAGTACTTATCCTACCTAATAAAGAGGGAATATGCTGCCCTAACCGATTTGGCTTAGTGGATAGAGCGTCGACGTGCGGACTGAAGGGTACTGGGTTCGATTCCGGTCAAGGGCGTGTACCTTGGTTGCAGGCACATCTCCAGTAGGGGGTGTGCAGGAAGCTGATCAATGTTTCTCTCTTATCGATGTTTCTAACTCTCTATCCCTTTCCCTTCCTCTCTGTAAAAAATAAATAAAATACATTTTTTTAAAAAAGAGGAAATATGCTAATTGACCCTCACTCTGTTGCAAAGATGGCAGCTCCCACAGCCAATAAATGGGGGATATGCTAATTGACTGTTCCACCCTCAAGGATAGTGGCACCCACAACCAATAAGGAGGGAATATGCTAATTAGCTGCCCCACCCTCAAAGATGGTGGCACCCACAGCCATTGAGGGAATATGTTAATTGACTGCCATGCCCTCAAAGATGGCAGCGCCCACAGCCGATAAGGAGGGATTATGCTAATTGACTGCCCCACCTTCAAAGATGACAGCGCCACAGCCAATAAAAAGGGAATATGCTAATTGACTGCCCCACCCTCAAAGATGGCGGTGCCCACAGTCACAAGATGGCCTGCAGAGGAGGGCAGGTGTGGGCTATTAGGCCATTAGGGGGGGGAAGATAGGGGCAACCAGGCCATCAGGGGAGGGCAGTTGGGGGAGACCGGGACAGCAGGGGAGGGCAGTTGGGAGGGACAAGGTCTGCAGAGGAGGGCAGTTGCGGGGGACCAGGCCAGCAGGGGAGGGCAGTTGCGGGGGACCAGGCCTGCAAGGGAGGACAATTGGGGCAATAGGGCAGGCAGGGGGAGCAGTTAGTCATCAATCAGGCTGGCAGAAGAGTGGTTAGGGGGTGATCAGGCTGGCAGGCAGTAGCAGTTAGGGGCAATGAGGCAGGCAGGCAGGTGAGCGGTTGGGAGCCAGCAGTCCCAGAGTGTGAGAGGAATGTACAACTGCCAGTTTAGGCCCAAGTTGGACATCCCTCGAGCGGTCCTAGATTAGAGAGGGTGCAGGCTGAGCTGAGGGACCCCCCCCCCCCCAGTGCATGAATTTCGTGCACCGGGCCTCTAGTCCTATATAACAAAAGAGTAATATGCAAATTGACCCTAATGGCGGAACAACCCGTCACTATGGTGCGCACTGACCATCAGGGGGCAGACGCTCAATGCAAGAGCTGCCCCCTGATGGTTAGTGCACTTCCACAGGGGGAGTGCTGCTCAGCCAGAAGCCAGCTCATGGCTGACCAGTGCAGCAGTGGTGAAGGGAGCCTCTCCCACCTTTGTGGCAGCACTAAGGATGTCCGACTAGTCAGACATCCCTCGAGGGCTCCCAGGCTTCCAGAGGGATGTTTGACTGCCAGCTTAAGCCCACTCTTTCAGGAACTGGGCCTAAGCCATCAGTAGGACATCCCCTGATGGGTCCCAGACTGGGAGAGGGCGTAGGCTGGGCTGGGGGACCCCCCTGAGTGCATGAATTTTTGTGCACCGGGCCTCTAGTTTTAGAAATAAAGAAAGCCTATAAATCAGTGCAATCCAAAGCTAAACCCTGACAATTTGTGCAAATTAGGCCTATCTGCCAGGGACCAGTGCTTCCAAAGGGCCGATAGTCTGGCAGATGTCCTGACAGTCTTGCTGGGAAAGCTCTGTGGAGTCTTCCAGGATACAAAACTAAAATGTAATGATACATTTGAAATAATTGGGAGAATTTTTCTGGTTATATTAAGCATTTAATAAAGAGCTGCTTTAGGAAACATGTACAAAAAAATATTTCCCAATCCTTTCCCATAATTTTCTCACACAAGATATGTGCCAATTGGAATCTTAAATCTTTCATAGTCACCCATCTTTATTCTATAGTTCATAATTCTTATTATCATTTAGATAGTAACTTCTATTTCCATGCAAATTTTTAAATTACTACTCTAATCATTGTTTTAAAAACCTTTTTCTGAAGAAGGCTTATAAACTTCACTTATTTCATGAGCACTTCTGTTTCTTTGTAGGAGTATTCTGTATTAAAGCCAGAAGCAACAGTATAGGCAATCATAAAAAATGACGTCATTTATATTCTTAAATATGTATTGAATCTGCCTGAACAGTCTGCAATGAACATTTTCTTTTCTTGAATGAGATCTGTCATCAATTAAACCTAATAATCAAAGCATTCATCTCACAATAGTATTTGTCATTATGCCATTATCAAGTCTACTTAATACCCTTTAGCAGAAATAACTCAATCTTTATTACTCTTTAATGAGCTCTGAATATTAATTTTAGTTTGAATTTGGAATGGGCACTGGGGTACAAAATGCAATGAGAAAGAAGAGCCAGCAATGGATGAAGAGGGGCTTCTCAGAAGCTAAAACCAAAAAAAGAACAGAAACCAAACATACAAAGAAAAAACAACTACACCCTTGATATTTACAATTTTGAAAGATACAAATTGAAAGTTTTAAATCTAAGATCCCAAGAAGTAGACAAATATTGCACTAGTAGACAAAATCAGACAGGAGGTCAGATGTCTCCTCATGGCACTCTTGTTGAACTTTTTAAGGGTATCACAATTTCTAATTTCAGCCTTAACAGGAAGAAAATAAAATTTAATCTTACATAATTATAATAATGATAATTTAATTTTTCTGCCATCTGGATGTAAAATTTGAAATTATTAGGATGGTTTTAATTAAAACCAAAAATAATGTTTAACATGACTAATGGCAATTCCCTTATGATAGGCTGGCTTATAAAACAAAATCCAGCTACTGAATATGTCAAAGAAGTACATTTAAATGAAGTTAAAAGAAAAGTAGAAAATAAATTACTGTGCAAAGATGTAACAAAGAAATAGGTAAGCCTATTAACAACAGATAAAATAGTGCTCAAAACCAAGAATAAAAATGAAGACAGACAATATGTTTAAAATGTAATCTTTCTAAGAATAATCTATAGATTTAATGTAATTCTAATTAGAAACCAATTTTTGGTATAGTTTCTTTTACTGCTATTAATATTTTAAAATTAATATAGAAAGCTGGATGGGTAAAAATTACCAAAAACATTTTCAGGAAGAAATAATCATAAAGGATGACTTGCCATACAAGATAATGAAACCTATTATAAAGTCACCATAATAAAATGTAAACACAGTATTGGCAAATAGGTCAATGAAATAGAACCGGATTCCAGAAATAGATGTATTAGAAATGGGAAAAAAATAATACATGACAGAACAACCATATTAATTTAGAGGGAAAATGTCCTTTTTTAAAACAAATAATACTGGCATAATTAGCTATTCATTTAAAATAAACAATACTTAAACAAAACATATACTTTTTTCATACCATATCAAAATAATTCCTACATAGATTAAAATCTAAGTGTAAAATAATAATAAAAATGCTAAAATAAATTTAGGAGAATATTTCTAAATTTCTGGATGAATAAACCTTTTAGCAAGATACTAAACCCAAAAGAAAAGACTGATAGATTTGACTACTGAAATATTTACTAAGTTCAGAGAATATTGTAGAAAAATAGATTTTTCAAAATAAATGATAAATTTCTAAGTACCTACAAAATGTAAAAATAATAGCAATCTGATAGAAAAAGCTCAAGAAAATATGCTCAACCTCTTTAGTAGTCAATAAAATGCAAACAAAATAACAGACACTACTTTATATTCATTTGTAATTTAGAAAAAGATTATAAACACTTTTTAAAATATTGAATGTTTTTAAAAAACAACATCCAATATTGCTGAGCTTGTGAAGAAATGTTGGCTGACTGATGGAACTGAAATCTCCATAAATGACAAGAAATAACTTAGTAATTGTTCAAAATTAAAAAGTAAAGAAACATAACTAACTTTGGAACATGATTCTGAAATGAATCTGTTTGCTATAAAGTACATTATTGTGATACCTGGGAAAACTTGAACCAGGATTAGTTGTATGAATTAATGTTAATTTCTTGATACTTATAATTGTATTTTAGTCATGTTGGAGAATGGCCTTGTTTGTGGGAAATACAGGCTAAAGTACTTGGGGATCTAGGGCCATCATTTCAGCAATTAAGTTCTTTGTTCTGTACTTGGCAACTTTTCTTTAAATTTCAAATTGTTTCACATACACACAATACTTTTTAACACAGGAAACACACTCTTAGAAATCTATTCTACAAAAATAAAAAATAGCAGAATGGATAAAAATATTTATGTCCAGTGAGGTTTAGAAAAAAATCTATATATCCATTAAAATGTAAAAATTATTAAATTACCATGCATCCATAATATGTAATGCTTTCAAGCCATACAAATTAATTAAAACTGTGTTTAACTTCCACATTTGTCTATATATGATGTTAGGACCAATGCAAGAAAGCTCTGCTCAATGTAGCTACTAGGTGTACTGGTTAATAATGCAGATTTTATAATCAAAGATAACATGATAATTTCAGGAGAAACATCAAAAGTGCCTTATTCAAAGTAATGTCCACCGCTAGCTATGCATTTCCCCCATATTTCAGGTAATTTGTGGAGACCATCCCAATAGAACTTTTCTTGTTTTGAGGCAAACCATTCAGATACCAAATTTTCCACTTCTTTGTATGTTTTGAAGTGCTGCTCAGAAAGTGCGTGTGCCATTGATTGGAACAAGTGGTAATCTGAAGGAGCAAGGTCTGGTGAATACAACGGGTGGGTTAAGACTTCCCAGGCAAGATCTTTTAACGTGTCTTTAATTGGTTTTGTGGTGTGTGATGGTGTGTTATAATGAAGCAAAATTACTTTACCATGTCTTCTGGAACATTCTGGTTGTTTCACAATCAAAGTGTGGTTCAAATTGATAGGAGCAATCAGTATTAATGGTTTCACCTGGTTTTAGAAGCTCATAATACACCATACCTTACTGATCCCACCAAACGCAGAGCATTGTCTTCTTTCCGAAGCGATTTGGCCTTGCAGTTGATGTTGATGGTTGACCTGGTTCAACTCATGATTTTGTGCATTTGGGATTCTCAAAATAAATCGACTTTTCATCACCAGTCACAGTTCGATGCAAAAAAAGACTTTCTTTCATGCCATTGAAGCATATCAAAACTAGGGGCCCAGTGCATGAATTTGTGCACTTTGAAAAGGAACTATGGACTGCGAGGCTATGGTGGGCACAGGAGTGGGTCTCAGCTCATCCTCCACACCCTCACCCAGCCCCTCTTGCCATGACCCCAGGTCCCCTCTCTGCCAGCAGCCCCGCTCCCGCCGCCGCTCCCATGTGCTGATGTGCTCACGGCGCTGGCCCCACTCACATCTGCTGATGGCATGGAGCTATTGAGGCTGGCGCTGTCAGCAGGTGCGAGCAGGGGCTGCTGCCCTGATCACCCCTTAGGAGCAGGGAGAGGTGGAGAAATCCTCAGGGGCAAATGGGGCTGGCAGCTGCCACTTACACCTGCTGATGGTGCCGAGCGATTGGGACTGGTGCTGGGTGCTGGCAGCATGTGCAAGCAGTGGCTCCGGCGTTGGCTGCAGGTGTGAGCAGGGCCAGCGCCCACAGCAGGTGTGAGCACCAGGTGGGACTGTGACATGTGGGAGCAAAAAATTTTCAGTAACCACCAGATGCTCACCCTGATGACAGCAACCAGTGCCCCACCTTGGTCTGGTGCCCCCACTCACCTGCTCCACCATCCCGCCGCAGCCAATGCCCACCATGTTTCACGTATGCCCCCTGGTGGTCAGCACATGTCACAGCAACCGGTTATGCAGTTGTGTGGTTGTTCCACTGTTTGTTCTATTAGCATATTAGGGTTTTATATATATAGAAGTTTCAAAAAAAAAAAAAGTTTCAGACTACCACACAACATAACTGTGTTCCCATTCTTTAGAGCCATTTGTTCCAATAAAATAAGAAAGCACTGTTCTACCAGTGTAGGTTCTAGACATTTGCTTATTTTATTTATGATCATTAGACAAATGGGAATTAGGGGGAAGCAGAGGTAGCAATACAGAAAAAATAAGTTCTTTTATCTCTGAAAGAGTATGATTCCTCTTTTTATGAGCTGCTATCCTATAAGGAAGCTCTAGGTTAATTGTTGATTTTGGTGTCATTGAAATTCAGACAATAGGGGGAAGAGAAACAAGGCTTCACAAGCAGTGTGATGACCTGCCTGTGTAGGTGTTATGTTTATCAGGGCCACTTTAAGAGCAGGACAACTTTTTACATTTAGATGAGATGAAAAAAGCTGGGCGGAAAGACAGAATCAGCACTCTAGGACCAGAAAATAATTCATAGAGACTTAATCCAAACAATTTACATTTAAAAATAAACTTACTAAGTATTTAAGTTAATGAGAACATTCCATCTTCTGCTTTTTTTCCCCCTTCTCTACCAAACACCAATTTGGAGGTTTCACCCACTTGAGTGCATTTGGGAATTTGAATTAGAGCATGAAAAATGCTGGTCTCTACAGGACATGCCAAAGACCTAAGAGCCACTTCAGGTTTGTTTACGCTTACTCCAGATTGATCATCAGCCTCACAGCTCAAGTTTTTGCTATAGTATACACTCTTGACAATGGCTTATTTGGCCATTTTGAAAAATAGTGGTGCCATTTATCTCAAGCTAACAAGTCTGGTCTGAGAAAATCTCTTCCACTGAAGGGATAAGACAACAGAATTATCCGAGGAGGCATTGGATTTCTCCATCTTAATTTGACATAATTTATTTAAACAGGGATATGTTGAACATTTACCACTGTGTTATCTTAAACAAAAGGAAATATGACAGAGTTATGACCCTCAAAGAATATATAGGGAAGACTTTCTGGATCACGCCCTAACTCTGAACTTTCTGCTCTAGGTGTGTGAACAATGGGTTTGGTGCTATGTTCTGAGATAAAGAACAAAATATTTGGGGTTTTCTGCTCAAACCATTTAATATGAGCAAGGTTTTAATTTTTATTGTTTTCCTTTTCAAATTATATTATAAATTCTTCAAAAATAAGAATTACTCAGTGTAATACAATTATTTTTATCCCACTGCCACGTCCCATCCACAACAACTGCATACACACATACTACTCCTCAGAAGTTTCTGCTCTGATGAACTGCTCACTATTGATGTAGCTGGCAGGGCTGGTTTTCCCTGAGGCCTCCCTCTTTGACTTGCAAATGACTGCCTTCTGGCTGCCTCTTCTCATGGTGCTTCTATACACACACATTCCTGGTGTCTCTATGTCCTCATCTCTCTCCTCTTCTCATTGGGCACAGTCATATTGAATTAGGGCCTACCCTAAAAACCTCATTTTAACCTAATTACCTCTTTGAAAGCCCTGTATCCAAATAGAGTCACATTCTGAAGTACTGAGGTTAGGTGCTTCAACATATGAATTTTGGGAGACATAATTCAGTTCATAAAAACTTTCTAACAGCTATTCAATGGAAGTAAAAATGACAAAGTAACTGGTTTCATTGAACAGAGTATGCACTTTAGCAGCAAGATAAATCAATAAACAAATAATAATGTTAATGAGAATATTAGTACAACAAAGTAAAACCTGAAGATGTTAAGGTTCATAAAAAGGGATAATACCCATTTAGAAAACTTAGGAAAGAGTTCATGGAGCAGGTGGCACTTGAAGATGAGTCTTGAGGAATCCTTGGGATGAGAAATGAAGATTAGACATTAATTAAATGCCTTACAATGCTTTCATCTTCAACACATTCTTTAGGTTGATAGTTTTGTTCTCATTTTTAAAAGACAAACATTGATATTTAGATCACTTAGTTTTGTTATAACATCAAACAGTTTTCAAATGAAATGTCAGGACTATCTTACTCTAATTTCCCTGAGATGAAGGGTTAAAAAAGGTTTTTAAGAGGAAAAAATACTATAAAAAGAGCCTACAATGAGTTTGTCAAAGTATTGCAAAAGCTGTCCAACATGAAAAGAAACCTATTAATATAACTCACCCAATAATATATTAAAAGAACAAATCACATAATCAATGTAAATAGATATAGACAAAATTATTTGATAATTCAACATTTTCTGTTAAGAAAAACATTCTTAGCAAAATAAAAATAAAATAATCTAGTAAAAAATATGAAAAACTTATAGGAAGCATTAGTCTGAATAATGAAACTTTGAAGCAGTCTTGTTAAAATCTAGAAAAAGACAGGTTTCTATTAAACATTTTACTGGATGTACTGGCCAGAGAAGTTATAAAAGAACAAGAATAAAAGGCATAAATATTGAGGGAAAGGACAGGATTGATGTGGTTAACATTTTTTTTAAAAGAGAATACATGTTACAAGAGGAGAATAAACATACGGAGTAGGAAAGGGACACAGGTGATATCAGGAGAATTAGGTGGAATGAGAATTAGGTGGTAAAGGATTTTGTAGAATTTCCCCCTCCTCCCCAACATTTGTGCCTAGATTTTTTTGAGTCCTCAGATAGTTGCTTTTTGTATTGTATCTGTAGATTTTAGGTGTGATTAGTGTGACTAATAGATGTGCTATGATGGCTTGTTCAATATCTGCTGGCTTTAGAGGGCTGTACACAGTGTTTGGTTTGGTTTGGTTCATGCTTGACATAATGTGCTCCTAGTATCTGGGAATTTGCATCTTTTATTAATTATGAGAAAATTTTGTCATTATTTCTTCAAATATTACTTCTCTTCCTTTTATTTCATTATCTCTTTCTGGATCTCCAATCAGACATAATTTAGAACTTTTTATTCTGTCCTTCTTGTGTCTTAACTGTTCTTCCAATTACCATTTTCTTATATGTCTGTATAATTTCTTCAGCTACATCTTCCACTATAATAACTTTCAATTTAATTCTATTTACTCTGCTGCTAAATTCACCAATTTTAAAAATTTTAGTAATTATTTTTCTCATTTTTAAAAGTTTATTTGTTATTGTGATGTTTAATTTTATATGTCAACTTGGCTAGGCTATGATGCCTAGTTTTGTTTGGTTTTTGTCAAAGACCAGTCTAGATGTTGCTGTAAAAGTATTTTGTACATGTGATTAATATTTACAGCCATTTGGATGTATGTAAAGTACATTACCCTTCATCCAATCAGTTGAAAGTCTTAAGAGTAGTTTGTTGAAGAAATCCTGCCTGAGTTTCCAGCCTGCCAACTTGTTCTATTATTTACAACTTGCAAGCCTCCACAGTCATATGAGCCAATTAGGTAGGTAAATTACTAAATTTATGTAGATAGGTGATAGATGATAGATAGATAGATGATAGATAGATAGATAGATAGATAGATAGATAGATAGATAGAGTGATATCACTCTGTATATGGATCAATGGGTCTGTAAGATATCTAGATATATAAAAATATGTATCTAGATAGATAGGTACAAGAGTAATGTGTGTGTACGTAGATAAATAAATCCTATTGATTCAGTTTCTCCAGTGAAATCTAATTGATACAGTTATCTATGTCTGATAGTTGCAATTTTTGAATCTTAGGAAATTCAAATATGTTGTTTATTATTTTGAAGACTCTCTTCCATGGTGATTTGGTTCTCTGTGTTTAGTGTGATCTTTAATTATGAGCACAGATTTGTTTAAAATTATTATACACTAATGCACTAACAAAAATTGAGAATATTTTCTTTTTGACAGAATTTGTATTTGCTTTAGCTCGGAACCGGGCAGTATGCTGAATTAGGGCCACTTCTACCCCATTTCTTGTTCTCAGGTTGCCTTAAAGTCTCATATTCAGCTATCCCTACATTGTGTTATTGGCCCAAAATATAACTTGGGGATGACTGAGTTGATATTGTCACCTGACCTCAGATAATTGTACTCTTTGTATGTTTTTATCCTTGACTGCCCAAGTTCTTTGTTTGCTGTTAATATACACATGTACACACTTTATGCAATATCCAAACATTTGTAGCAGGAAAGTCCCCTTATAATATGTGGTCTGACATATTGCCTGCAGCACATTGCCTGGGCTGAGGATTTCCTTAATAAATTATGCATATAACTGACAGATAATTGGGTAGTCATGGAAATAAAATATAATTTCATGATAATTAAAAACCTACAGAATTTGCTTAAAAGGGTCCTTTCAAGACATTTAATTATTTTTGTTTAATGCTTTGAACTTTGTTTCTATTAGAATGTCAGAGAATTCTAAACTTGGATATCAGATAATGGGTGGCTGAAAAAACTGTATCTCTAGAATTTTATAAATTCAACTTTGGGTGATTTAACATTTCAAACAGCGATGTTGAGACTTGTAAATTTTTTTTACTTAAAGTCTCACAGAGCCAAAAAGTCTGCTTGAAACAATTTTATACTTAGAGAAATCTTATTTTTGGTAGAGGTAGAGGTTGGGAGAACCATCACTCAGAAGATAAAACAATTTCTCTTAAGTATGAATCACAGACTCATGGAAACTAAAGTTTGAAAATGACCCAAAAAGTCATCTAATCCATCTCATTGTCAAAAAAGAATTACTTCCTCAGGAATTTAAAGGAAAGAGTCTTATTCTACTCATTTTTTAAAATTCCCTTCAGGCCTATCTTTCTCCTTTTAAACTAACTATCCTAGTTATATTAAGACATGCTTGGCGTGAGTCCTTTCAAAATGCCAGGAGTTAGAATGGTAATGTTCTGTGAAAATGTTTGAAATGGCATATAAATCAAGAATAAATGTCCTATTATATAAAATTCAAAAACTTTGTGTCAGCTGATACTGTGAAGCATCATAGGTTCCAAATAAACGAATTGTTAGCAAGTGACCTAAATAGAGAGTGCTTTAGGTAATAAATAAGTCACTCAAATTTTGCCTAAGCCAAAATAAGACATACATATTTGAAACTTATAATATCCATTATAGCTTAACTTTAGAGTAACCACAGTTGAGTAAATATGCTATCTTTCCAGCTACAGCCAAAACAGTAGCTCAGTAGCCCATTTTCTCTTACCATTTAAGTGGACTCCCTGCTCCTGTCCAAACCACTATTCACATTTAGTGATTAAATGTCCCTGTAAATCTGATCTTGTCATGTGAAAATTCAAGAACTTTTGATGGCTCTAACTTCCTACTGAATAATGTTTGAATAATTCAGCTTAGAATGCATCTTCTACATAATTTTCCAGTTTCATTTCCCATACATCAGTGTGCCCTCTCCTTTCTATGTTTTCTATGGCCATGTTTTTCAGTCTGCCTGCAATATTTCCTAAACATATTCTCTATTTTGGGGACTCTTTGTCTTTGCTTGGATGTTTACAAGTTGCCCCTTCCCCAAAGTCTATAATCACCTGCTGGAGTTTTTAATATTCCCTAAATTTCATTTTAGCTCATACCTTCTCTAAGTTTTCTAATTAAAATCACTCTCTCTTCTGTATACTTTACTAATATGAATTTCTTCTGTTATAGCATTTAACATAGTATTTTATAGATGTAAAATGTTAAACTACTAACATATGCTCTTGGGTTATAAAGATCACATAATAGTCATCTTTTGTTTCTTCTATAGAAATTGTATTACATCAGTTTATTAGACATCAACTTATTGCCACATTGAGTTAACTAATTTTTCATATGACATGGAGATTTTGACTTACATAAAAATATAGTATATAAGTTGTATATATATATAGTTTCTGGAGACATAAAAATAAAGATTGGAATCCCTGCTTGTTAAACCACAAAATAAATAGCCTTGGACAATTTACTTAACCTTTATTAGCATGACTTTCCTCATCAATAAAATGGATTTACAAAAATGTCTAACTAATAAGATTTACTGAGGACTAAATGGTATAATGCTATGTAAGACACTTAGCATAGTGCCTGATATAGTAAACACCCAATAAATATTAGCTGTTACTATTGTTATGGTCATTTTTATAATTTCACATGGTTGCTATTTAAAATAAATCATTATACAACCAAAAAAACAAAATCAAATCTCAAGTCAAATACAAACATCACAAACATTTGGTAGAGTTTGGAAATACTCTATGGGTCTCATAGATACCCAAATCTGTGTCATGTGACATAAAATTTTAAGCACTTATATTTAAACTGATAGAAACTGTATATGACTACAACAGAATGTACTGCAATGAAGCAGGCATTTATCATTCACATACAGTTCATCTCATCCTACTCCAGCCCTATATTATTGGCATGCATTCCTTTTGTCCCATTTTAAACAAATATAATTTAGGCAACCAAGAAGTGGGATTCAGTTCTAAATTAAATGCTTTCTCCAGGGAAATATTGCTTTGTGATGAAAAAGATTTATAAGAGTTTTACAATATATGGAAGTTCAAATTTATTATTCTAATTGTACAAGCAACTAAGCCCTGTTTTGGAATTTGCCTCAAAGGGTCTCCCAAAACAAAACTCCATGATATTTTGTTTTACTCACCATTACCCAGTAAAAATCACAGCCTAGTTTTCAGGGTCCTGTCCAAATACCTCTCCACAATAAATCTTCCTAGTATGTTACTATAACACTCAGAATAGAGTCGTTCCTTCCTAGGAGGTTTCCCTGATACGAAGTGACAAAATGAAAGTCAGATTGCTAGAGATAAAAACTGATCTGTAGAAATTTATCTCATCTAATCATTGTGAGCTCCTTAAGGTATCAACTCTCCCCCATTTGATCCCTAACCAGTCACTGACTCATAGGAGGCCCTCAATATGTATTTGGTGAATTTAGAAATGATAGAAACTACAGAATCAAAAAAGGTTTGTGATAGAAAATTCTAATTATAAACAAAAATCAAGAAAAAAGATTGAAAACTTTCCTCTAGTTTACTCTCTCTTCCTCTCTCTCTCTTTCTCTCTCTCTCTCTCTCTCTCTCTCTCACACACACACACACACACACACACACACACACACAGATTTTCCCTGGCTTTTCCAGCTGTCCAGATTGAATGACTTTACTATCCCTCTAGTGGAGTCATTGCAAAGGACAATTCACCAAACCTCAACTGTAAACTCAAGCACAAGCCTCTTACATATGAGGACTACTCTTTGTTAAATACGTGCAAGTGTAATTGAAAGGAGATCGTGTGCTCAGAATAGATTCTCCACTTAACTTTCCTCCAGGCTCACACATGAACTGGTCTTCTTTTCTCCTGGTTCACCTGATATTGAATTGGAATTTTTTAAAGGAAACATTTCTAGGTAACTAAGCACAGTGGCAGGAGGATAAAAAAAGGAGAAAATTGAAGATGAATGTTTTACAATATATAGAAGTTCAAATGCATTTATCAATTAGTTAGCTATTAGCCCCTATTGGACTTGCCTTATAGGGCCTCCCAAAATAAAACCCACCACACCTTGTCTTTCTCTTAAGCAAATGAAAATTGTCCCCTTAGAGCTCTATCATTTCAACCTAGAGGCTTATGGAAAATGAAGGGTATGTTTCTGCCTTGACAGCAGTCCACAAGTGATTAAGGATATGCAAGAGGCTCCCGATCAACAACCAAATGGAATCAGAAAATGGAGATGGCTGTGTGCTAACATCAGTAACAGAAAATATGATGAAACATGCATGGAATAAGAAGAAACATGTCGTCGAACTTCAAAGATGTAAATTAGTTCTTTTGAAGAAGCACCAATAGTTGAGGCTATAAATTACAATGTCAAATTAGATAGACATCTTCAATTTAGTTCAGTCGCAAAATCATGCAGGGTTCTTTTGGAATCAATACTGAGAGAGATTGTATCACTTATGTGATAGAACAGAGAAATGTGATGTGATGGCATTTTTCATATGAATGATGGGCCCACACCTGGAATAAAGCATTCAACTTTGTGCCGGGAGGTGCCCAAAAGATCTAGATAAATTGAAAGAAGTTCAGAGAAGATAGAGAAAAAAAATTTTGTGGAATGAAAATTTGGATTATGGAATGAAGACACAAAGTGCTATCTGAGATTTCTAAGCAAAAAACTTGAGGGAGAATTTGTTTGGGGCAATTCTACTGATACCACAGAGTTCTAATCTTTGGATAAATTAAACTTTGTGATAAATTAATTTGTAGTATTTTAAACATATACAAAAATAATGAGATAAAATTATGAGTAAGCACATTATCAGTGAAAACTTTCCAACTTCAAATTAATGACATCAAATGCTACACAAAGTACAGCAAGATAAATCCAGTGTAAGCATCCCCCACAAATGCAGAATCTCAGGTCTCCACCCACAGTTCCTGAGCCTGGATCAGCATTCTAACAATATCTCCATTAAAACTTGAAAAGTGCTTGTAACATACCAAAGTTTTAGTTAGGGCTGAGTTTAAATTTTCGCTTTGCAACTTATTACCTATGTGAACATGAACAGGTCACTAATCTCCACATACTTGAAATTCCTCATCTATAAAGTGGGTATAATAATATCAACTTCTAAGCATTATGTTGATTATTGAACTAATACATATAAAATGTTGATCAGATTATGAAGGGATCTATACTTTGTAGCGTGTATAAATGATATAATGATTGATTATCTCTGAGGGAGCAAAAGTGAAATGGGAGGAAAGAAAAAGGACGGAGAAGGAAAACAGAAGAATGAAGAAATAAAAAAGATTCTGTTCTGAAGAGCAGCGAGAGCACTTTTCATCTTTCACTCATGAATTTTAGTCTCTCCACCCTGGGTGCATTTTTTGCTTTGTTACCAATCCTTTCTGCCCTCTCTTTTAAATACGTATTCTTTGGATCTTATTCTGTGATTCTAACATTCTCCCAATATGTCACACCAATGAGACCTCCCAAAAAGGAATGATAAAAGATATTGGAGTGGAAAGTTAGGAAATCATTGCAGCCATTCCCCATTCATATTTATATTAACTGTAGCTCCAACTATGTTGAATATTCATGCAATATCCATGTCTCTTCCTCATTGTGCAAACTCCTAAGGGAAGATGCACAACAGCAGTCAGAAGACATTTACTCCCAGGAAATTCTGAGATAAAATTTCCAGTTCCCTTTGACTTCTTGTTGTGGGCCCAGAACTAGGCTGAAGGGTTGATAGGAATGGTAAAGAAAAATATTATTCTGACACTTATTAAAGTAGAAAAGAAAACCTTATTCATAACTATTGTAGTAGGTGTGGAAACTATTGCAATAGTGGGGAGAGATCAGCTGAACTCCAAATACAGCAAAGACAGCTGGAAATTTGAGCAATGAGCAGAATGAAGGGGTCAGTGGTTGGAAAGTTATTAAGAGGCAGCATCAAGATTAGGGGTATTCATGCTAAAGGCCGAGCAGGGTGATCAGATATCAAGAATCAGGGGATGAAAAATTTGATCATATATCAAGAGTGGAGGATTCTCTCAAAGCTGACTTGGCAGTATTACTAAACTGGGCCATGCAGGTGAAGGTAATCATATATGCTTCCCAAAAATATACCACTTTGGCATAAGAACTATTTTGAGCTGAAGGCAAAACTGAAAAGAAGCAGATACAACAAAAGCTCTCTGCTCTCCCTCTGTTTGTCTAAAAGCAAGATATAAATTTATAAAGGTGTCCCCCTCCCATCTCTATCAGAAAGGACAGAAATTTCTTCATCAATGGATACAACTCTGGGTTTCTGTCAGCCCAGAGATGGCACCAGAGGAACCTACATAACAAACGTTAATAACTAGCCCTTCACTCCTATTAGTGCCTCCATATATCATCTGATTTCACACGCTTTCCCACCCTAGAAGCTCAAAGTCCTTTTCCTTTGTCTTGCCACTTTTCTACAAAATTAAGTTTCTTTGCTAAGATGCTATGTAAGGTCAGTTCTAACCACCCCTTTGAATTGGTCATCATTGAACACTCCCACATGTATGTGGAATGCAGATGTTAATAAACATCTGTTGAAGTCAGGCCTCAAGGACTGAGCCCAAAAAAGGGCTCAGAGGAGCCTGATCAAGTTTAAACAAGGAGAGAGACTTTGTCAGGATCAGGGTCCTATGTACACACACATACACACACACACACACACACAACTGTCTAGAAATCGAACTCCCTAAACTGCCATCAGGCAAACTCTACTCTCTAAAGGACATATTTATCATAAATACAAATGAATAAGAAGAAAGGCTTTTCAGACTTTGCTTTTGTTGAAGAAGAAGCAAGATTCAGGCAAACAACACAGCATAATTTCAAGAGCAAAGGAATTACTTGCTACTGCTAGCATTAACCAAAATAAGTCAAAATAAAATAAACAAACCACCATCATGTCTTAAAGAAGCTTGGGAAGGAGGATCATGTTGGGAGAAGCAATACTGGCATGTGTGTGTGTGTGTGTGTGTGTGTGTGTGTGTGTGTGAGTTTTAGATTACTGTTGCAGGCTTAACATGCTTTAAAAAAAAATAAAATAAAATAAAATAAGGAAAATGTATTTTTGTTAGTCAATTCTTTTAGGGTTATCAAGTTGGAAAAAAAGGACACCAAAAGAACTCCACAATTTGCTGTCATATTAAAATACATTTCACCTAAAATCAAATAAATATGATATTAAGGTTAATGCTGTTACTATTTTTATGGGTACTTAAACCTCCAACTCCAGAGTCTCTAGGGCAATGGATATTACATGTCAAAGTACTGTAAATTTCTTATCAAAAAACTATAAACCTTATTATCACTTATGAAACATCCTTTTACAGGTTACAAAAATCCCTTTGCTAGTAAAATGGTAAAATGTATTTCAAAGCACACTCTTTACTCCAAGGTTATTTTCTAAAAGACTCCCATTTAGCTTATATTTAAAAGTAAAATTTCTTAAAGTGATTTACATTGTTATTTAAATTGTTTCTGGAATGCTAAAAAAATATTCTGGAATAGAATTTTCTGTGAGTAGGCAGCCTCTCAAAATTATTTCTTAACTAGAGGCCCTCTCGCAATCCGGGACCCCTCGGGGTATGTCAGAGAGCCGGTTTCGGCCCCATCCCCGCAGGCCAGGATCCCCACGAATCCATGCTCTGGGCCTCTAGTATGCATATAAGATCTTTGGTTAATCTCTTCCCACCCTCTCCCCTCCCCCTTCCCTCTGAGATTCATCAATCTGTTCCATGTTTGCATTCCTGTGCATTGAGCGTCTGCCCCTTGGTGGTTAGTGCATGTCATAGTGAATGGGCAAATGGTCACTTAGATATTTAAATTGTGTAAACATATATACACATACACACACACACACACACACACACACACACACACACACTGTGGAGCAATTTACATTCAAATAAAATCCAGAAACTTAAATTTCATTGGCACAGGAACTTATGCTCCAATAATATGTTTTGAGCTTGTACTTCTTTTAAATGAGATTGTTAAGTGCAACCTTCATATTACAGATACAGTAAACCTTGATAGAAAAAATAAAATGCACCTAACAGCTGTTGCATAATTATAGCAGCACTTCAGATGTAAGAGTGAGAAAGGGTAATGACAAAAAAAAAAGGAATTATATTAGAATATTAGATTTTTGAATATTAGAAGCTCAGTATTTGGTTTCCTATTGACAGTTATGTAACACAAACTTGACACTCATTTAAATATTTGCTACTTGTAATGTAGATATATATAATAAATTTAAGTAAGTTTTAAAATAACAGATTAACACTCAAACTGTTGGATACATATAATGGTCAATGTCTTTTTTTGGTGTTGTCATTTTTTCCCTACTTGCAAGATGTTGTAGTGACCTCTTTTTTTTTTTTATTAAATAAACATGGCTACAGCATACCTGGCTATTTTTCTATTTCTTTTTTTATTAAATTTATTGGGGTGACATTGGTCAACATGAACACATAGGCTTGGGTTTCTATGTTACAGTGTGTGTATATCACACAGTGTCTATTTCTTGCTGAGAGAAAAAAATGATTTTTGTCTGGGGATTTGAAGTAAGCTGATCACTTGAGTTCTGAGACAAAATTAAACACATGCCCATGAAAAGACTTGTATTTCTGGTGGCCCTAACAGTCTGCAAAGCCAACATTTGACATTGAAGAAAGATTGCAAGTGTACACAGGGGGAGAAATGGGCCTCAAAATGCACCTTTCATATCTACTCTAATTCCATTTCCATTAGAAACATTTTTACAGAAATTACCTCCAGGAAAAGCAGACAGTTGCTCCATCATCTATTGACAGCTTACCATCTAATTAGTTTATCTGCCCTTTCCCACTGGAATAGTCATGATTTGGATAAGCCTGTGAGATGAAGATGTGAAAGGAGCTAATGTGAAGAACCTGTCTACCCTATAGTGAATGCAGGAGGAGAGAAGTGAATGCAGGATGCAAGAAGACAGGGGCAAAAAGAGGAGCATTGAAGAAGAGATGCTCATGCATCAGAGCTGAGGCTAGCACTTGCCCTGTTGTGGGGCAAAGATTAAAAAAAATCTTCTCGAGTAGAGTGTCTTTTTCTTTACTCTTGTCTATAGGACCATTATCTTTGTCTACTGATGACTCCCCAAAAGAACACAAAATAACATGTTCACCAGGTGAAGCCATGCTTATTGCTTACTGCAGTAAGAGAGACCACTGTCTTGACAGTCTTAGGAGCATCTTGGAAGAAGAGAATAATATTGGGACATCTGTAGGTTGGGGGGTGGGGAGCTAGTTTAAAGGTCTTTTGATGCTGATGGCCTTGAAAGCTGTTAAGGTTTTTATATGATTTTTTAAAATTAGTGAACTTAGAAATGTGAGGGTTTGAAAGAAAACTTGAAGAGTAAGAAGCAGTTTGTTGATCCCAGTTAAGATACATGGACTTTCAGGAAGTATGTGAAATAAACAATACAGTATTTGCATTTTTATCTTCCTGAGCAAGAATTTCCTGTAATAACAAAGTCATGGTGTTATAGACCATGTTATTAAAAATGGGATTGCAAGATCTTTTTTTTTGTTGTGCATCTATATTGTTCTTATCTTTACAAACTTCCAGAAGGGATCTCTCCGGCTTGCCACTATTCAAAGCATTTGACAAAGAATAGAATGAGTACTGCTTCTTCGATGCTGGTCATGAATTCTGGGAGAGAAAGAATTCAAAATAAGTAGCCAGAAACTATCCTTCAATGATGCCTCCTCTTTCAACACACTATTGTGCAAGATTGGAACTACAGAGCATATGTTTAATCCTTATGTTGAACAGTTGGAGGTGACACTTGTTACTAATACATAGGTCCAATCAGACTGAGAAAGGAGTTGGGCACACAAGAACTACCAATGGCTTTAAACAAAGAAGAAAGATTCTTTGAGTAGATGATCATTGGTATGATCAGGAGGCTTTCTAAAGGGGGAAATCAAGAAAAAAAATAATGCAAGTCACAATTTCTACACTATTAAGTCTCATTTCATTAATAAACAAATGTTTATATTGCATAAGAAAACAACACTGCTATATAGAAATATGTGACTCAAATCTCATAACCCATGCAGATTTGTCTAAACTGATAACTAGTATAGAGAAGGCAGCACTGTATTGTGGAAAACACACAGTCTGAGAGTCCCAACCCTAGAAGTGGTAACTGGGCAAGGCTTTCAATTGTTCTAATCTGTTTACTTTCATTTAATAGGACAACATAGTTCACAAATCAGTTATGAGGATTAGGTAAAATACTTGAAAGATATTTAAAAGTTAGGTAGAAATATAAGTAGTTAAGTCTCTTTAATCAATGTGCAAAATCAGTGATATCATTTCAGCTTTCTCCTCTAGGTGGTTTTCACACAAATTCCGAAGTATTTTTAGGGAGGAAATATATAGTGGAAAAGGATTATATGTAGCATGCTTGGAACTTTTTATACTTAAGAAATTTAAAATAAATTCATTCTTCAGGCAACATGACTAAAAGTTCCATGAGTGACCAGGGAGAGGTTAATGGGGGGATAAGGAGACATATGTAATACTTTAATCAATAAATAATTTTAAAAATCATAATATTTATACTCTCTTTTGCATGGATATGGAAAAACATTTTAGCAACCTAATTAAGTTCTTATCTTTTTATCCATCTGTAAACTGTCCATTTGGGAGTTTTAAAAATGTTTAAAAATTAATACGTTCAGTTGATTAATTCAACCAAAAAATTACTAGGGAATAAAGGTTGTAGCAATTTCTATTTTTAAATACTATTTTTACTAGAGCAATATGTACAGCAAAATTATGTCTGTGTGTGTATAGACTAAGTGTGAGCTTATTGATATTGTGGCATAAAAACCATGGATATACCATGTATTTTAATATGAACATCTGACAAATTGGTTGCAACACCACACTAGAATATCTAAATCTCAACCACTCTTTGATATTATTCTCAAGCACTTTCCTAATTTTCTATATTGTATTTCTTCAGGAAATTTAAAATAATTTTTAGTTTAAAGACTATACATGCAATTTATTTTTATTGAAGCATAGAAACTAGTATAGTCTTCAGGATCCTTAAATATGTGTTATATAATTGAATCAGAGAAGCAATTATATTGAGGTTATCTTAGGTGTAGAGGAAAAGGGGACTAAAATCTATTGTCTAGTGATAAGAGATAGTGAAGAAGCACTGAAACCTTAGTATAAATATCACAAAAGCTGTCTGTGTGAGGAGAAGAAGGAGACAAAATCTTCTATTATGTGGGATTTGTGGACCTTGAACTATGTCATTGCTTTCTCATTAATAGCTTTATCCTCCAATAGTTTCTATTTCTGTTTTCTTCACTATACATGGCATGCTCAGAATCAAAAATTGTATCTTACCCTGGTTCCTAATATTTCTAGCCCAGTGCCTTGCAAATAACAGACACGTCATAAGTAATTATAATTTTGTTTTTATCAGACCTTGCTAATGGTTCAGGTTTTCCTTTCCTGAGTGGCCTCTTTTGAACTCAGGAAATCCATCATTTATTTATTCCCTTTCTCAGTTTCTTCTGAGTATCTTTGCTCAACTCTCTGATGTTTTTGGTAAAAGTTTCAGTGTAAGTGATTTGGGACAAGATAGGTGGGAGATCCCTCTGAGGCAAAGGCCAGTGGATGAAATAGTACTTTATTGCAGAATAAATCAGAGTCTTAATCTCATTTTGAACTGGTAGAAGCTTCCAGATTTTTATTGCCTTTGGCTCACCTCCTCAGCTCTCTTCAGAGAAAGCCTCAACCTCTCTCCTTTATGTCTCCTGAAGAGGTCTCTTTCTTTGGTTAAGCTGGGATTTTGTTCACTAATAGGATGGTTCTGTCCACTGTCCGCCGTGAACTTCTGCAGGGAAGCCTTAGTAAACTCTGCCCTCTTCAGAAGACTCGCCCTGGGCTGCTCCTTTTAGTTTAATAGTCTCTGAGAGTTCTTTCCTTCCTTTTCATTCTCTTGTGAGGGGTTTTAGGTGATCAGATTTCAGTTCTGTAGCTAAATCAGCCATCATTCAGGCAAACCTTGGAGAGATGTGCACAACTCCAGCTGTTTCTAGGTTGTGGAGACCTGGAGGTTTCAGTTAACTAAACCCCTAAAGGTATCAGAGAAAGACCCTCAAAAGCAGGGGCAGTCACTAACAGATGGTTTATTTGTGGGGAGTTTTTTTATACCCTATAGAATTGACCCCTTTTGTTCTCCTTTTAAGCTAAGTTTAGTTGTTGTCATTGAAGAGTTAAGAGGATAAATCAGGATGAGGGAAATAAGAGAGACTGAATTTATAAAGAAAAAAACGCTTACTTGCAGTGCTGGCAAATCCTTTTTCTGACTGAAGATGAATAGTATGGACTAAATGAATGTAAAAAGAGTGGCCTTATATCAAAGAAAATGGAAGGTCTTTGTCCCAGAGGTTTCCATCCTGAGGTCACTTTTTACTGTGGTCGTATACCAGTAGAGAATGCCTGGACAGGAAAAGTAGAATAAAAGAGGGCAGGACTTAATTCCATGTAGTTCCACACATTCTTAATTTACTCTTCCATCTCGGCAGGAGACAAAATAATACTTCTCTAGGAAGAGTTACTTTTATTTGCCTCCCCCTGTTAGAGCTAGGTGCACCAGCATGTGGTCAGTTCCTCTCAGGGCAAAAACAGATTCCCAGAAAATCTATAACTCAACCCAACACATTAACCTTCCCGAGGAGCAGAAGTGCCGTGAGATTTACAAAGTAGAAAAGTGGAGAAGACACTCTGGGAGGCTCACTGTGTGCTCGCTCTCAGCTCACTCAAGTTGATGGCTCAGGAATGAAAGGCCACTGGAGGAGCTGCTGGCCATAGGCTTCTACTACACCCATATGGTCTCCTTGCCACCACACATGCCCCCATTTTATAAAAAAAAAATTCTACCAGTGACTCATCTTTGTTTTCAGGTCTCTAGTCTTACAAACTTAGCAAGCAAGCGTAGAAAATATTCAGAGACTAAAAGATTTAATGTCTATGGTGGTAGCAGAAGGCACTGTTCACTAAAGGAAAAATACAAACCGCCTGACCTGTCCATCGGTAACAATATTCAGGAACTGTGAAACTTCTTATTTTACCAAATTCCACACAGGATTGATGGAAAGAAAGGTTACTTGGTTGGAAAATAATTTCTAAGGAAAGCACAGAACAAACCAAAAAAAAAAAAGGAAATTAATCAGATTATTTTCTCACCTTCAAGTGACTGTGGCAGATGTTTTCACAAGTTTCAGGACATCTGCTGTTCGTCAATTCTAGCAAGTACACAGTGTCACTCTAAAGCCAAAGCATTCTCTTATATTTACAATCTACAGACTTCCTGCCTTTTTTCTCATACTTTGCTTCTATACTTTTACTCCTCAAGGAATTATTCTAGGCAGCTTTTGTTCTGCAGTAGTAGAGCTGGACTTCCTTAATTCAAGGCATCAAAGATCGAGAAAATCATGTCCTTCGAGGAGCCATAAGAAAAAGCAGAGGATAATCTATTTGTTTTAAACATCTACTTTGTCTGCTTTTTTGTTTTTTTAATCTGATACTTCTTTCCTTAAAACAAATTAAGCATTTGGCAGTTAACTTTTATTGCATAACCATTCATTACAGAAAGCAATTTAAGGACCAAGAATTGTTTGCTAAATGAATCCTCAATTTATTATCTGTCAGACTTTTAGCAAAACTATTTAGGATGGCTGTTTCTAATAATTCCATTTTAGAATTGCTTAACACTCAGATATTAAAGAACATTTTTAATAGAAGACATTTTTGTTAGTAACAATTAAATTCACAGATACTATAAATTATATATACAGATTTTATACCTAAACCAAAAAATTTAAAATATATAGGGACATTAAAAAAAAAATCTGAAACCAAAAAATAAAGTTTCATTTACAAATCAATACAAGATTTAATAAGGGGAATAAATGCAAAAAAAGAATCTTTGCCTTTTTATTTCATGACTTAAGTGAAAGGAAAAATAACAAAGAAACAAGTCTATATGTTGATATGTAAATCTAATTGCAAATGTGTTTCTCCATTGTTTAAGTCACCCATGTTGAATAAGTGCTTTTGTTTTCTGTGTTCCTGTGGGATATACCAGGTCAAAGGTCAGCTCTGGCCTCAAAATGTTCTTTTAAAATGCTGTCTCTCCTTCCTCCAAAAGCAGGTGCATGAAATAAACCAGCAGGCAGGCAAAGTTGAAATTACATTTGTGTCCTAAATCATGACATTCAGCCTTGAAAAGAAAGAAGAAAGCACAGATGTCTTTTCACCAAAGGACCTATCTCTGAGGAAAAAAGAGGGGTGGGGGAGACAGGAAATCACAGAGACACACCACATTCCTGTTTGTTCCCACTGAGCGCTTCCACAGACCTCCTTTATATCCCAGACTCTCACAAGCGGCCAGGCCGAATTAGTGCTGAAGATTCTCAGCAACTTTATGTTCATCCTTCTCTCCTCATATGACAAAAATATTAACATCAATTTATACTTGATCCTTATGAATCTCATTTCCTGGACAAGTAGGGAACATTTTTAGAATATTAAGAGAGGGAGAGGGAGACCCTGCTGAGACATGCTGTGGCCCCTTTAGGACCATTCCTTGAACAACATGC
The DNA here is from genome assembly GCF_000412655.1 of Myotis brandtii. Classification (NCBI taxonomy): domain Eukaryota; kingdom Metazoa; phylum Chordata; class Mammalia; order Chiroptera; family Vespertilionidae; genus Myotis; species Myotis brandtii. The sequence goes on from NW_005363247.1 coordinate 8,976,599, forward strand.
AGTATTTCGGTACTTCCACACAAATAAGCTCAGCAATTTCCCTTAAATAACTTTTAAAGGAAGCTATTTAAAGGTCTAGAAATGTAATTCAAACACTAAGATTAAATTATGTTGTGCACCTGCATTTTCTTTCATCTTTAAATGTAAAATCTGAGATATTTCCCAAGTTATGGTGCTGGTTTATGTTTTTAGTTATTTGTATTCCAAGTATAAATTTTTAGCTTTTTGAAAAACACAGAAAAAGTAAATGAAAATAAAATTTACACATAAACTATCTTCTTTGGTAGAGAATACAATCTAGAAGGGAAAGCTCCACCCCTCTTCCAGTCCCTCCCCCAAGATTATGATTACTAACATATGACTTTTAGCTTTCTAGACTTTTTATTTCTTACTTATAAGAATACTAGAGGCCCAGTGCATAAAATTCATGCATGGTGGTGGGGGGGGGTGTCTCCCTCAGCCCAGCCTGCACTCTCTCCAATCTGGGACCCCTCGAGGGATGTCCGACTGCCCATTTAGGCCAGATCCCAGTCGGACATCCCTCTCACAATCCAGAACTGTTGGCTCCCAACCGCTCACCTGCCTGCCTGTCTGATTGCAGCCAGATCCCAGTCGGACATCCCTCTCACAATCCAGGACTGTTGACTCCCAACCGCTCACCTGCCTGCCTGTCTGATTGCCCCAACTGCTTCTGCCTGCCAGCCTGATCACCCCCTAACCACTTCCCTGCCAGCCTGATTGACACCTAACTGCTCTCCTGCCAGCCTGATTGCCCCTAACTGCCCTCCCCTGCCAGCCTGGTCACCTCTAACTGCCCTCCCCTGCTAGCCTGGTTGCCCCTAACTGTCCTTCCCTGCAGGCCTGGTCGCCCCCAACTGCCCTCCCCTGCTGGCCCGGTCACCCCTAATTTCCTTCCCTTGCCAGCACAGTCATCCCTAACTGCTCTCCTCTGCTGGCCCGATTGCCCCTAACTGCCTTCCCCTGCTGGTCTGGTTGCCCCTAACTGTCCTTCCCTGCAGGCCTGGTCACCCCCAACTGCCCTCCCCTGCAGGCCTGGTCCCTGCCAACTGCTCTCCCCTGCTGGCCATCTTGTGGTGGCCATCTTGTGTGTTGGAGTGATGGTCAATTTGCATTGGTCCCTGCCAACTTCCCTCCCCTGCTGGCCATCTTGTGGTGGCCATCTTGTGTGTTGGAGTGATGGTCAATTTGCATATTACTCTTTTATTAGATAGGATGTATATGCATGTAGATGTATGTAAAAGCACATGTTGCTAAGTAACATACTCATAAATACGTTACAAAATTTGACCACATTGTACCTAAAATTTTCACTTTGAATATCACTAAAAAATATCCTAGACATATTGTTTTAGAAAAATATGTAAGCTTACCTCATTTAACAGCTACATAATATTATATAGTGTTTTTAACATTCTTCTACTGATTGTTTGATCCTATATTTTGCCATTACAAATTCTGTGTATTTATAGACAGATAATATTTGTGCATCATTGCATATTACTTTAGGATCAAATCTCAGAACAAAAAAAATAAGAATGTGTGTCAAAGGGTTTATGTCTTTTAAATTTTTCATGGGTGCTCCCCAATAGTCCTCAGTCCCTACCAGCAGGGGTGTGTGAGAGTACCTCCTCTTCCTCCATACTTGTAGCTAAATATATTAATCTTTACAATTTATACTAAAACTGGTAGAGAGGAGTTTTATTTTGTTTTGGTAGGTTTTCCTCTAACTTAGTGAAGTTTAACATTTAATATGTTGAGTAGTCTTTTATAATTTCTTTTCTATGAATTGCCTGTTCAAATTTTGCCTCCTATTTCCATTATTGCATCTGCATCTATTTGCATTTATCTTCTATTATTGTTTTATAGGTATTGTTTATATATTATGAGCCCTTTTCTTACTAAAGATGTTATAAATATTTTCTGAGTCTTCTTTTTGTCAAACTTATTTAAGGTATTTTCATCCCGAAATTTTTAATTTCAATGTCTTTAAGCATATAGATTTTCTGAGTTTTGTAGTTTTATATCTTGTTTAGAAAGACCTTTTTTAATAAAAAAAAGTATAAAATATTTTCTTATATTTTCTGTTTTTTAAAGTTCACATTTTTTATGCATTTGTTGTTTCTGTGTGTAATGAGTTACACAGGCATCTAACTCTATTTTATTTCAAATATATTGCTCGTTATAGTAGGTTTTTAAGAATGAGAAACATTTTCTAGGACAAGTTTCCTACAATTATTTTCCACTTTTAAAATCAAATTTTATTTCATCTCTCGAGATCCTACTCTCCAAACACACACACACACACACACACACACACACACACACCACCCTATGGATTAATTCTAAATGCAATTTTTTAAAAATGCTTATATCAAATGAGGGTGAATTAATATATTTATAATATTAAGCCCTCTCTTTCAAAATTTGGTAGATTTTCCTATTAACTAAATTTTTATTTTATGCCCATCATAATTTCTTTACATAGGTCAGATATATTAACAAGAGATATTAGTGTATACAAAAAGCTGTCTTGTAATATTATCAGAAATGGGGAAGGCAGCTTAGAAACTTAAAAATGGAAATTATGCAGAAAATGTTCATTGCATTGACTATCAGGCCCAAGAATTTTTAAAAGTATGACTATTGAAAGATTTCCTTTAATAATTAGATAGAAAAATGCAACTACTTAATGCTAAGAGAAGGAAAGTGAAAATTACAGGGAGTAAGTTACAGCCATGTTGAGTTAATAAAACTCTTAACCAATTGCTATGGATAGTTACTTTCCATTTTAAGTAACAACCCACATAGTGTTCTGCTGCCCCTCACATATAAGCTATGGCTGTCCACATGGAAACTACCACCTGGGTGTAAAGTCTCCTGGAACCCACTCAGGACCAAGAGTAGATACGTACTTCTATTCAGTTCACCCTACTGCTCCCTCGTTCCAGCTTCTGCACAGAGCACCAAATAATCAACTAATTTTTCAAACACCTGGTACAGATTTGATCTTCTAATTACTTACAGTGTCTTAGGCATTAAGCTTTCTGTTTCCAGGAATCGAAGGAGTGAAGAAAGGTTTGACTACAGAAAGATGCACCGGGCATTAGAAGCCAATGCGTTTGCTGAGTAGCAGTACCTGTTGGAGCCCTAAAAAAAAAAAACAACAACAACAAAAAAAAAACGAAAACAAAAACAAAACAAAACAAAACAAAAAAACAAGAACAAAACAAAAAACCCTCTCTTCACATAGACAAATCCCATACACAAAAAAATTATCTATTTTGTGTGATTCTCACAAAAGTTTTCACAAGGGATTATATTTATCATTCTAAGAAGGAAAATGTGCTTTGAATTATTCAGTATTTTCTTCTCCACTAAACCTTGTCACCATATCAGATGTTTCATCCAATGCCATTGCATGAGTTTTTTAGAAACCTAAAAAAAAGTAAACATTTGCACAAATAAAAATCTTATATTGGCTTTCTTTTTTAAAAATCTTATATTGGTTTTACATATTTTATATAAAAAATACAAACAGTGCTATATCCACACAATGGAATATTATTCAGTGATAAAAAGAAATGCATTGTCAAGCCATGGGAATGTATATGACAGAGTGAAAGAAGGCAATCTGAAAAGACTCATACTGTATGATTCCAACTATATAACATTCTGGAAAAGGAAAAACTGTAGAGATAGTAAAAAGATCAGTGGTTGCCAGGAGTGCAGGGGTGGGAGGAAGGATTAATAAGTAGAAGCATGAGGTCTTTAGGGCAGCGTCACTCTTCTGTATGATACTATCATGGTGGATGCAGGGCATTATGCACTTGTCAAAACCCATCAAATGTACAACACAAAGAGTAAATTCCTAGGTAAACTATGAATTTCAGTTAATAACAACCTATAAATGGTGGCTCTTCAATTATAACAAATATACCAGACTATTGCAAGATATTAATAAGGGAAAATCTGTGTGTGTGTGTGTGTGTGTTGGGGTGTGGAGGGCAAGGGGGGAGTAATATGGGAACTCTCTATGCTTTTTTGCCCAATTTTTATGTAACTCTAAAACTACTCTAAAAAATGAAGTCCATTGTTTTAAAAAATTTCAAAAATAAAAAGGAAGACAGCTTGAAGGTGAAATGCTGCATTCCCTCAAGCACATTGTGCACTAGAATTTGTGATAAATAAATTCATAACCGTATTTAGTATTCTTCAATTGAATGGACTGATGACCTATTTTCTACCAACTTTTCTACAGTAATTTATTAAATAATTCCCTCTTGGTTCTATTTTGAAGAGGGGGAAAAAAAACAGAGGAAAATTGTGTCTGAATGAACTCACAAAATTGGCCAAAGTTTGGGAAGGTCTGAAGGGACAGGAGCGGAAATAGATTGTGCTTGTGAAGAGATGCCTTAAATTGTGTTTAGGCTGTTTCTCATTGTAGGGCCTTCAGGCTTGCTTGTTGGTGTAAGCTTTGTTCCATTTATATTATAAATGTCACACCAAGTTGTCCAGTTCAAAGTCTGCTCGATGCAGCCACAACATCCAGGCAGACCGCATATAGGTAATCTCTTTGCCTCTCAAGGCTGAGAGCTGGAATCTGGATGGTAATGACTGATCTCAGGCAAGTCTGAGCTGGTGTCAGAAAAAGGGGTTGGGATCCCAGAATGCATCTTTAAATAAATAAACTTCACAGGAGATGTGAGCCAGGGATAAGATACTGGAAATGAACTACAGCATAGATTTCATTTCATTTAAGAGAACTGTCAAGCTGGGGATTGAGTCTATGCAGTACCGAGATGTATGCTCCCAAAAATGTCCCCTGCTCCAAACCACTCAAAAATAATGAGGAGAATCTTCTTCCCATACATTCCTGCAAGCAGCAGAGCTCCAAAAGAATGGTTGCTTTTAAAAATACATTTTCCCATTCACACAGATTCTGTGTGGTAAAATGCTATATTCCAGAGGCTTTTATCTTCATAATATCACCCTGTGTGCAATTTCCTAGCTGGGGTAATAAAACAGACAAAATATTTTTTTTAATTAGCAAGGAAAGCTGTACTATTTTTCTGTGCTAAAAATCAATTTTTAATTTAACTCTTGTAGTATTTTGCCCTCTTATCTAAGTTTTTTGTTTTTGTTTTTAATATGAAATGGCTTTGCAAATGGTAAAATTGTGCTGTCTCAGCACTTGGGACATGTGCTTCAAGGGGATGGAAATTAAGATGACCAGATATTGTCATCATTACAATAGCAGTACACTTAGATTTCTGTCCATTGACTTGAGGAACCTCTCTGTTGGACCATAAATTAGGGTTGCTGTTTTTTAAAAATTCCTGAAAAATATTAGGTCCAATGTATTCTGTTACAATATATATACAAAGATTAACACAACTTTAAGGGGCGCTCAGATTTTTTTCAATTATATCCAGAGTGAACTTAATTCCTCTGTACATCCAAAATAAATACTTTTTTTAAAATTCCAGACTTTAAAAAATATCTCAGACTCTTAGTGTTGGCACAGATTTCAAGGGTTAGTTTAAAGCTGACCAGTTCCCTCTAAACCAGAGTTCCTCACCATTGGCGGCACTATTGACATTTTAGCTGGTAACTCAATGTTGTGGGGGCTCCCCTGTGCATGGTAGGATGTTTATTTAGCAGCACTCCCCCACTTAATGCCATTAGCATTCCCCCACTAGTATTCCAACCAAAAATTTCTCCACACATTGCAGAACTTCCCTGAAGTGGGATGATCACTGGAGTGGAGAACTACTGTTCTAAACCTTCCCGAGTGCTTTTTATCCAGAATCTACTTGAACACACCAAAGTGATGGGAAATTGCTACCAAGTGAGGGGTCTAATTAAGCATTTGTAACTTTAAGTTGCACTCAAATCAAAGTGACTGACATGTTGTTTGGATCACAGCCCTTGCTTATTCAGCACCATCTACTGCCACCTGGAAACAAACACTTATCTTTCAAAACTCAGATCAAAAGTCAGATCTTCACTGAAGCCCTTCCTGACCTCTCCTCAAATATGAAAGTGACCCTCTGTGCCAAGTGTCTCTCCTGAATCCCCCCTCCCCTCCTTTCTTCCACTTTCTCTCCTTCTTTCCTTTCATTTATTAAAAAAAGGAATAAACTCCTGCTATGTGCCAAACACTTTTCTAGGTTCTAAAGTAGTAAACAAAACAGACCCCAAAAATCCCTGCCTCATAGATTTTGCAGTGTATAATATGAAGATAAAGAATGACAATTATTAAGATGTTGATAAATTCTAAGAAAAAATAAAATAGAAAGTGAGATCACTGAAACTCTGTCTTTTAGGTTCTAAAGTAATAAACAAAACAGAAGCCAAAAATCCCTGCCTCATAGATTTTGCAATGTATAATATGAAGATAGAGAATGACAATTATTAAGATGTTGATAAATTCTTAAAAAAATAAAATAGAAAGTGAGATCACTGAAACTCTGTAGAAACTCATAGAGGTCTCACGGAGCAGGTGCTGTTTTGAGAAAAGACAGGGAAGAGGTGTGGGGTGAATCACACAACAATCGGTAGGAAATCATGCCCGCCTGAAGGAAGCCTCGGTGGATGTAACTGGAAGGCTTCCCTGTGTTTCATTCTTTACAAACATGAGGAGAGACAAAGGGATTAGTTTTGATTATCTATACACCTCTTGGAATATACTCAATGCTTAATATATTTTTTCAGTTAACGCAGGCATTTCTAAGTACATATTTATTCCAAAAAGACATATCCTAACTGCAAGAGTAGGAAGGTGCTACTCAATTCAGGCTTCTTTAATTTGGGACTGTATCAAAATGTCATAACATGTGATATGAAATGCTTATGGAATTCATTAGCTCTCTATTTACGTATCTCTTTATCATCTATCTCTATATCTATTTAACTAAAGCAAACTTATGTATAACAAACCAAAATGGCATACAATAGGATTATGATATTAAGTTTGAGGATTTGGCTGGCGGCAGGAGGAGCGGGGCAGTGGGGGTGCGGGGGGGAGGCGCGAGGGTTCTACTTAAAGCTGATGAGGACTCTCAATCAGCTGTTACCACGCATGGTCTTTCTTCTGGCCCAGGTTTCTCTTCCCCCTGGGCCGCTCCGCTCTGCTGTGAGATTTTGCATCTTGCCACTTGGAGCATGAATTGACCTGATGTGGGCTGTTTCTTCTTTGTTTTGAGGGACTTTTGACCATTTGTGGAAAATTCTCAGCCTCTTCCTCTGTGATTTGTTCACTCTAGAAATTGGTAACCTTTCTGAGGTGTTTCGCTCTGTATGTGCGCACCACAAATCCCGCTCCACCCTGAGACTGGCTTTCCTTCCCTCTCTGGGATCCTGTGAGACTCTTCTGTTTCACTGCTCCAACCTGGGTGTTGCTGTTGTCCATCCACCTGCCCCATGGCAATGCGAGGGGAATCTTACACTGTGCCTTCTGGTCAGGGAGAGGAAGTTCCTGGATGATGGCTGAGACAGAGGCAGTAACTCCAGCATCCATGCTGTCAGTACAATATCCATCCTTCCCTGCTGTAGCATCCCAGGGGGTTTGTATTCCCAGTGAGTTAGGATCCCACAGGAAATGGATGCCACAAGGCCTGGAATAATTTCCAATGACTCTAATAAAGGAACTACTTGCAAAAATACAGTCAGAGAGTAAGGGAATCACAAAGAGGAGCGTATACACAAAGGCTAATAGAATGGGCCAGGGGAGGGAGCAGTTACTGAAGAAGCAAGAGGAGAGAGCAGTTACTGTCACTTAGAGCGGACTGACTGATAGGCCTGTAGCCTTTGTCACATGGCCAGCCTGCCTTAATAACCCGCGGGGAGGAAGCAGGGAGAATATATAGTCCAACCCCACTCTTTATCCCTCCTTCCCTCCCTCCTGTCTTTGCTATAAGATCTCGAGAGCCTATTGATGCAGTCCACGCAGACCGCAGCACCTGGAGCACAGCAGTACAGAGAGGGATGGAGTGTGACCAACAAATGGAAAACATTCACACATATGTCACAGCATTTCACCCCCATTATCCTTTGGTCAACATTCACATCTCGCAGATGTATTTTCCCAATTCATAAAATAGTGAATATTATAAACTATTGAAACTAAGATCTTAATAATCAATCATTTAGTCAGAAAAACCTCCAAGCATAATGAAGAAATTGAATGCTTATCCATTGTACTGTGCCAGATCTGAGACAAGAAACCAGGCTCCTAATATTCAATCCAATGTGAAATGATTTCATTTCAGAGGGAAACATGAATTTAAATGGCAAATGCAACATAGGCTTTCACTTTCATGCAGTATGTGATGTATGTGTGTGCATGTGTGTGACTTTGTGTGTGTGAGATAGATGAGAGAGAGAGAGAGAGAGATTTATATATATATCTATATATATATATATAGATATAGATATAGATATAGATATATAAATATAAATATTTACCAAAGCTAGAGTGGTTGGAAAGCATAGATAACATGTCAGTTAGTGCCACCCAAATACACAGGCAGATTTCAAAAGTTTAGTCCAGTTCCATTTAATTATATAGATATAGATATAGATATAGATATATAAATATAAATATTTACCAAAGCTAGAGTGGTTGGAAAGCATAGATAACATGTCAGTTAGTGCCACCCAAATACACAGGCAGATTTCAAAAGTTTAGTCCAGTTCCATTTAATTTACCACAGGCACTGGACTTGACAATATCACATAATGACTTCAGGAAATAGAGGTATTTTTGTTTTTTCATATCTTTGAACATCATTATACTTCAAATTCAATACATGCTTCCAATAATTTTCTCTCTTTGTAACATTTAAAGCAATAGTATTATCACATCCTTATTTCTAGCCCATAAAAAAAAATTTTGATTTGAATATAATTGCATATAAACTTTAAAAGTCTGAATTGTTTGTAGAACTGCAATAGGTCTTATTTGCAACTATTGTTGCCATGTAAATACACTTTTTAGATAATTTAAAAATTGTCATATTAAGCAATGTGTTTTTATAAGTTTAAGTGCTTGGCATGGAGGCATTTATAAACAATATTGAAGCATACCTTGTCTATTTAAAAAACACTTTAAACAGTATTACTTTTACTTGGCAACACACAGATGTTACTATAAATATGTTATTGAACTAAACTGTAATGAGGTTATCCTTGAAGTAGAAGGGGAAGGGCCATTTTTCTCTATATGAAAATAGTATTGTGCTTTGTGATTTCTCATTTCTACTCTCTGACATCAAAAAAATATTTTTTAAGATTTGGGGCTTCCTTAAGCATCTCCAGGCCATGAGCTATCAAGTCTTAGGATCAAGCTACCCGATTCTTGTGTCATCTTCACAAATTAATTTCACCCAATCCAATTATGCATTCATTCAACAATATTTATTGAATATCATCTAAGGAAACTTCAAGGATACAAATTGACTTGACATAAATGAGTTTTCTAACAAAATTATCCAAAGATAAAATAAACAAACTCAAAATATAGTAAATTTCCCATCCTTGAAGTACAGGGGTAGGCAAAAATAGGTTTACCATTGTGAGTAAAAGAAGCACAAAGATTATTCTTTTTTTTTTTAGATTATTGTTATATTATTTATTTATTTATTTGTATATTTCCATATGAACAACTGTAAACCTACTTTTGCCCACCCCATATTTAAGTACATGCTAGCAGACCATCAGAAGGGAAGTAGATTTTTAGTATCAAAAAGGTATTATCAGAGGCAAATTTGTGATATTTGCCAAAGGTTAGATGCTCTATTTCTAACTATAATTGTCATAAGGTCTATTTTTTCTTATTGCTGTAGATATAGCTCACTATATGATCTTTTACATTGGAATTATGCCTAAAATAGAATGCTGAAATTGCTTATTCTTGGTTTTCAGTTATTTCAAGGAGGAATGGTTTACAAATTACCACTGTGTTCATAAGTAAAGTAATAATACATGTTATTTCTTTAAGAAAATTTTCATATTTCCTTACCCTAATAAGTCTTAATTAGTTTACTCAATATTCAATACCACAAAAAAAGAATCAAGAAAATAATGTGTTGCCCGGCTGGCATGGTTCAATGGTTGAACATCAACCTATGAACTAGGAGGTCACAATTTGATTCCGGGTCAGGCACATGCCCGGGTTGCATGCTCCATCCCCAGTAGGGGACGTGCAGGAGGCAGCTAATCAATGATTTTCTCCCTCTCTGAACTCAACAAAAATATTTTAAAAAATAATAATGTGTTTTTCCTTGATTCAAACTAAATTAAACTCTCCAAGAATCCCCCAATTTATCAAATCACAGTTCAGAACTTCCATAAAACCTTGACTCTCTAGAAGTAGGACTTTAACCTCCATTGTCTCTGCTTGTTGAACAATGCAACTTCCTTTCCCACAGTTTCCTTATTCAATATCTTATCAAAGTTAATAGATACATTTCTAGCCCTAAGAGTGAAAATAAGACATCATTTTAAATTGGAGCTTGACTTAGTATAAGAAGCTATGAAACATGTTGAACTCAGAATAAAATCTTTCACTTTATAAATATTTATGGATTATCTATCCTACCCCAGGAACACTTCTAGCATAGAAGGTGCATCGTGAACAAAATAGGCAAAAAGTTATTCTCTTGATGAGTCTGAATTTCAGTGTTGAGGAAGGGGGGTCAGAAAATAAAAAAGGTACTCATTTTTAAAATTTAGTGTGTATTATATACTAATAATTGCTAGAGGGAAAAGCATAAAGCTGAGAAAGAGAATAAGTATGTGTGCATGCATGTGTGTGTTCATGTTTAGGAGTATGGCAAATTTTAGTCTGCCTCACCAGGGTAGATCTCACCCAAAGAATGGCTTTTGAGTACAGACTGGTTAAATGAATGAGGTAGCCTTGTTGGATATCTGGGAAAGAGGAGTTCGAGCATAAAGACTGTGTGAAGCCCCTGAGACAGGCCTGCCTAGCAGCATATTTGAAGAAGAGCGAGGAGGCCAGGGTGACGGGAGCACAGGAATTAAGGGAGCACGGTAGGACACGTGTTCAGTTCATGTAAAGCTTCATAGGTCAGAGCATGAACGTTTGCTTTTACACAGAGTGAGATAAGCCGCTGGGGACTTTTGAGTGGAGGAAAGACATAATCTGGTTTATGTTTTCATGGAATCACTATGACTACGCTATTGAAAACAGACTAAAGGGGTATGAAAGGGAAGAAAGGATACTAGTCAGTACATATAGTGATGACTCATGGACTGGATAATGGTACTTGGATCCAGAGGATGGCAGTGGAGGTGGTGAGAAGTGGTAGAATTATTCCAGACATATTTTAAAAGCACTGCTGACAGATCCAATGTGAAGGATGAGTGCTACAGAGGGTTCAAAGAAGACACCAAGATTTTTGACGTGGGCAAGTATAAGGATAGAGTTGCCATTAACTGAGAGAATACATGGAGATCTAAAACTTAATTCGGTTGACATTAAATTGTCAGGCCCCAAGATCCTACCAAACTGAGAATAACTCAAAATACATGTCAGCATGCTATCTGTTTTAATTTAAAAAGTTGCAATGTAGACTTTTTGAATACAGAGGGTAGTACATATTCAACAGCTAGAAGTAGAGAAGACAATGGCTACAGGGAGGATTTGTAAAAAAGCAATATGACTAGTTACTTTTAATCACTAAATGTAATTTTAAACATTGCCACTTACACATACTAACACATTTGGTTAAAATTAGCTATTTTATTTCCAGTTATTTCCCCATTGGTTGGACTTTTCTACTGTCCATTTCTCAGTATTCTATAACTGTGCCTAGCAACTATTAACAAAATACACTTTACTGAATCTTTGCATGTGCTCTAGATCATATTATGGAAAAAAAGAAAAAAAAACCCATCCCACTATGCAATTCTTGGCCTAGACTGAAGGTTAACTCTGAGGAGATCTCATAACTAAAACAGTCACTTTTCTAATTGTATGACTTATGACAAACCTTTTAAATGGTGCATATAAAGTAAAGTCAAATCCCTTGAATCCCTTGCAGAGTGGTTTAGACTAATTCGGTAGCTGCAAAGTATTGAGAAGCATTGGATGAAAAGGTATCTTGGGCAACTTTCGCTCCTTTTATCCCACTGCTTAAGTTAAGCTCTGCAACAGTGCCTTGTGCTGGCATCCTATTCCCTGTCTCTGGTGAAGATTTATCACAGTGAATCTGGTGAGATAATCCCTGGAATAATCATAGTCGTTATGAAGTAATTTCATTATTTCTTTTTGTTGCCGACAAACATATGAGTCTTTAATTGACAAAAGGAGAGTAACACATTTCTCCTAGATCCCCTCTGCACAGCCTGTTCTGATTGGGGGGAGGGAATGTTCCAAATGTTCCATGATGTCATGCTTCACTGGAACTCAATACTGGAAACACTGAGGTGCAGGACTCTTCCCCATCCCAGGAGATCCGACTTCTTCCGTTCACGGCTCTCGCTTAGCTGATACACGACTGGTTATTGGTGATACACTTGGGGTCATGGTGACCTCTCCCCACCTCCTCCAGCAGATGCAGCTGGGATGTGACAAAACAAAATATCAAATACAGGGGTTTAATTCCATTTGGCTTACAAATCAGCTGGGTATGAACTACTTCAAAAGATTCTCTAGCCTGAAACTTGTCTCTGAAATAAATGCCTCCACATGTTGTCACTGGTGAAGGGGTAGTGCTGCTCTCAGTGAGATTAATTTCTAATTGCATCCTTCATTCGTAACTTTCTCCACCAACTACCTGGGGCCTGAAGGCAGTCTGGGTGCAGGCAACATGAGATTAAATCCAGTGTGATCATAGCTTCTATAGAAAGCATTATAGTATTTTATATACTTTCATGTTTGACCTGCACAGTAGCTCTTTGCTCGCATTAGAACATATATTATGACTGGCCAGCGTGGCTCAGTGGTTGAGAATCGACCTATGAGTAGGTTTGATTCCCAGTCAGGGCACATGCCCGGGATGTGAGCTCCAGTGTGGGGAATGCAGGAGGCAGCCGATCGATGATTCTCTCTATCATTAATGTTTCTATCTCCCTCTCCTTTCCTCTCTGAAATCAAAAAATATTTTTTTAAAGAACATATGTTATGATCTCTATTTGACAAATGAAGAAACAGAGTCACTGCAGGTTCTTTTCAGAGTAACTACTAGGAGAAACAAGGCCTCCTGAATGTTGTATGTATTTTAAGTTAGGAGGTTAAAAGATTCACCCAGGACTCAAACTGCACCCCTTTGCCTTCACTCCTAAGTTTTTAGTTTTTACTGGAATTTGAAACAATTCGGTTTCAGTATCTTAGTTCTGGTTCCCTGAGAAACAGACCCTGAGGCAGATACACTTGCAAAGGGTAGATGAGGTGTGCCCTAGGGCAGGGAGAAAAAGAAACAAGAGTTGGTGTAGGAAGAACTTAAATTTAAATGCTGTTTCTACAGGGAGTTTTCATGCCCCATCTTCAAAGCTGTCCTCAGTTGAGGGTTGGGACTTTATGCTGCCTCATCTACCAGTCATCGGATGTAGCATGATCTGTAGCAGTTGTCGGCCTTGGGCCAGGAAACTCCCTTTACCGAGTATTCGGCTGTGAACAGCCAGCAGCCAGTTACTTTGGAAGTGAGTGAGCTTCCCAGAGGTGGAGGTCTAGGTGATGCATCACAACCTCCACTACAACTTGTCAACAGAGGCTAAGTTGTGACATTGAAAGAAATTAAGCTCAAAATGCCAGTGACTTAACACAACACCCGTTTATTTCTTGCTCACATGACACATCCAGTGAACATCAGGCAACCCTCCTGGGCACCTGGGCTCAGGGCAGTGCCTTCTGGTGTCTCCACTGTTTTCACCTGTGTCCTCCACAATAGCACAGGGGCCTTTCACTGCCCCTGCCTGCAAGTGACAGATCAGCCCTACTCACAGCGTACCGGCCAGACTTAGTCCCAAGGTTCTGCAAGAGGGACCGGGAAGTCCGTGTTTCCTTTTGCCCAGGAGGGAGAGGAGAATCAGATCATTATCGCCACATATCTTTTGGGATCCCACGATAAATTGCATTAAAACATTAGCCAATCGATGAATGTGCACTTTGTGATCACATTTTATGCAACAGTGCTATATTAGGAGCTTTGACAAGCAGTGTAGCACAACAGCAAAGCCTGAAAAGTCCAGACGGGTGAATAGAAGATCACATCTGCAAAATAAAAGACATTTATTCAAGGCAGTATATCATTGAGAGTTAAATTGTGACCTTGATGGAAAATGCTTTCTGAAAACAGGGAAGAGATGTGAAAGAGGGCAGATGTCAAAAGAAACTTCATGCAAAAGATAAAAATTGGGTTGGGCCCTGAAAATTAAAACTCTGTAATTGCCTCCACAATTAGAATAAGGTATATACCTCATGAACACTCTAAGAACATTGTAGATGGTCCTTCTTTTCAGAAGTCTCACATTCTCAAAAATATGCTTCCATAATGAGAGAAAAATAACTCCTTAACATGAGGGAGGGTTGGTAAGTAATGAAACAGCCTCTCACAAACTAAGAAACAATCTGTTGAATAGAAAAAATCAGTCAGGTGCAAATGCATCCAGAGCCAGAAGCACTGTGCTAACATTGCCTGCTGAACAACATTCCTGCTGTTTCAAGACCTAACCTAAACTGCTAACTTCATGGGTGCCTGCATACTCCTCCCAACACCACCTGACTTCACTACTTGAGTAATTCCTGACATTGCTCTAATTCCTCCGTTCCACTCCCCAAAGGATAACCAAAAGAATGAAGCAATTTGATCCATGGCCCTTTAAAAGATTCAACTCAGAATATGTAGTAAAATCCTACCCACTCCTTTTTGTTGAAGGGAATAAAATATAGTATATGCCTGCTGTATTTTAGCTATGTCACATGTTCTTTGGCTTAATCTTCACAATCCCTGAGGGTGAACAATTTTATCCCAATTTTTTATATGATGACATTGAGGTTTAGTGAGGTTAAATCACTTTCCCTAAGGTTAGAGTTGGTTAAATTGCTTGCCCAGAGTGCAACCCATATCTGTCTGATTTTACAGTCTATCTTTCCTTCACCATAAAATCCCAAGCAAAGTCAATAATTCTATCAAAGTCGGCCTACCACAGGATCCTAGCTTCATTCCGGAATTTTTTGTATAAGCTGAACCCCATTTTGAATGTTAAACTAATTTAATTACTAAAGTTCCTAATAGAGAATTTCCTCATGTGGCTGCACCATATGGCAGTTCTAGGCCACGGACTCTCAGAAACCGCACTATGGAAGCTCGAACATAATTCATTTTGTGGTTGTCAACATTTATTACACATTGGGAATCTGTAAAAAATTAAGCTAAGACCACCCAATTTGTGGGGCTGGGGCTTCAGCTGTTTCTAACCTGGGCCGTACTCACACCAGTGACCATAAGGTAGAACGCGCAGAGCCCCATTCTCACCCTGCTGGACAATGCTGTTCCTTTTGAACATTTTGAAAACTACATGCTTCAAAGCATCTGCCCACATTACTATGCAACAGCAGTTTTCAATGGACCATGCTCAAGATGAATGGAACTCAGGATATGTCCATCACATTTAGCCAGGCACTTGAGATTAATGAGACCAGATGTTCTTGGAGTCACAGGGAAAGAACAATGGAATGTTGCTCTGTTCTTACTATTGACTTTCCCCCCCATCACGTTTGCTGAAACAAACTGCATAATTTTATCTAGTACATAAGCGAAGCTACTCCAAATAATTCAGAAAGTGTTACATCCTGGTTGCTAGGTAACTATCTAAACAGTCTGGGGCCCCCAGCAGGAAATTCTAATACTTTGTTTTATCAGTTCAATAAACAAAAGAACAAATAAATAAAAATGAGCAATCAACACAAATAAAATAATTTGAGGGAAGAAATGACCCATCTGACACCACAAGGGTGTGATTTTAGGACCTCCATATTTGGTAGGGGTTAGGGGAAGAATTGAAAACAAAACTGCAGAGGAATTTGAATTTTGAGCAAAAATGAAAAGTAATTCAAATCCACAGCACTGATTTTGCTACTTATAGAGCTGCCTTGGTAAACGCCCCCGTATGTGGCCTGGCCTTTGAGAAGATGGCCTATCCCGAAACTCCCAGTGACAGGCATCTCACTCCTGGAGCCCCAGCTCCATCCAGTGCAAAGCAGTACCCAAAAGGGCTGAGTCAGGGAAGCTATCAACACTGGCCTTCCAGTCCTCTGCACAGCTCAGAAGCCAAAGGGGAGTGGGTGAGCAGGAAATGCAATCACCCCATCACCACGCCGATCAAAATGCCCTCTGCGGTAATCACCTGGCAGCTGCTGGGAAAAGAGCATTCAATCTAAATGTAAAACAGAACATACTCCTGACAGTCAGGCTTCAGTCCACTGAGGGGAAACATGTCATCTTCTTCCCTTTCCCTTCCCAGGAAATGAATCAGGGTGTTTCGCTTCGAAACTCATCAGCACACCCCAGTTTTCACTTTCCCCACAAATAGATAAGAAGTCTGTAATTTTGACTGAGAATGAACACCCTGCGGGCATGATGATTTGTGTCAGATAATGCAATTGGTTCCAGCAGCATGATGTGAGATCCCAAGCAATGCGAACAATCTATCTGCAACATAAAATGTCTTTAGGCCCAGCACTCTTCATCAGCAGCATACAGAGAAACAGTTCATGCACAAAACAACTCTAACCACAATAACCAGCTCAAACGACACTGTCTGCTCGTTGATGGCATTATTGTGATCAAAATGGGGAAGTGGGCCCAAGAAGGGGCTACATTTTCAGGGCAAATAAGTTTTGGAGGATGACTAGGTGCTTAGGGAAACTAAATCTGCAATTCAGGGGTCCGCTTCTCTGCTCAACTCTACAACAATGCTAGGAAATTCATCTACTTTTTTCTGCAAACTTAACTTTTTATCTAAAGTGTTGCTTTACCATATCATGAGATTCAAACCTCTAAAGACTTTTTATATTCTCTCTCTTCTCAATAAGTGGTATTTCATTTGAGGAACTCTTCTCCCTAGTGCGGACGCTTCCTTCAGCGGAGCTCCATTGGTGTGACAAGCCTGGCCCCTCTGCCTTCCTTTGAGAAACTCTGACTGGTATGGCTGAAAAGGATAAACCAGGTGCTCAGCTCCGCTCCTCCCCTCTCCTGGGGCTCAGCAGCCTGCAGAGAGGGGGCTGATGTCTTCTGTTAGTGCGTCTTCTTGAACTCTTAGCTGCACCAGACCCTTTAAGTACAGAGGACTAACTTGAACAAAAGATTCATCCGCCAGCTCACACGCTTTCCCATAGGCAGAAGGAATTCTCTGTGATGCCTTCAGGCTCAGGTACATCAAATGACTAGTTAAAACTGTCATGTCCTGGGGTCCAGTATTAGGAAATTCATTTGTTTTTCACACAAAGATACATCTTGCACCTTACCTTTATCAGCAATATAGGTGATATTTAGATTTTTCATCTGCCTTATTCCTTGCTTTATTTCTCAATGTGTTAACCTATTAGAGAAGAAGGGTACTTTTTATTGACACTCAGAAATCTTAAAAGTTATACTTTTGTAAAAAAAAAACTATAAAAATGCTGGATGATGATCCAGTCTTTTGGTTAGTGATATGCTATTATATGTGGTCACATACATTAGATCTCTACTTGCTTTGCTTTGCTCTGCTGCACTTCAGACCATCACATTGAGAACACCATATGCATTGGTGCTGGATTCAATGACTTATAAATAGGATGACCATTTAATTCAAACCAGAAAACATTTGAAAGTTAAGGGAGTGGGAGGTGGGACAGTTAATAATGGCACTGGGACAAATGGTGTACACCAGGAATATTCCAGGAAATAGGATCTACTGGACTATGCTTTTATTTTCAACTTTCCAACTAGAGATTCTGTGGATTTTCCACCATTTGTCCTTTTTGCCTTATTTTTTTCTCCTCCTAATGAAGTTCTAATGCAGCTGCCTAGCTTAAATGAGAAGCTCTATTAGCAAAGTTTTTAATTAACGCTGTTTCAAGTATATGAAAGTATCTGAACCATGACTATGCCCACACATCTGTTTATATCCCAATTTTTTCTCTGTGGAAGTTCCATAAAAGTGAGTATTTTGTTGGTAAGGAGGAGCATTTGAAGGTTGGAGGCCCCATGAGACTTCATGATAATTGAGGCCTGGATTGCTTCGTGATCAGCATTATCTGGAAAGGGGCCTCAGCTCTCCATTCCATTTTGAAGTTGACAATCATCGTGTGTGGTATTGAGAACATCTGTTCCATGATTCTCAAAAAGAGAACGTCATGAATCACTGCTCCCCAAAAGATTTTCATTTTGCTGGAAGTTGAGTTTAATTTTACTTGAGGTCTTAAAAGTCTCAAAAGATGTATTAGAAAGTAGACAGTGTTTTATAGCACAAGAGTGACAAGAGTTCCCCTGTTATTTCACAAGAGGA
Source organism: Myotis brandtii (assembly GCF_000412655.1). NCBI lineage: Eukaryota > Metazoa > Chordata > Mammalia > Chiroptera > Vespertilionidae > Myotis > Myotis brandtii. The sequence goes on from NW_005363247.1 coordinate 8,995,136, forward strand.
AAAGCAATGGGATTTTCAAGGGCAGTGGCATCTTATTTCATTCTCCCTGCCCTCTCAGAAGACTCAATAGTACTTGACTTTAAAAAAAAAATCCAATGACTGACTTTAAACGTGTTTTTTAAAATGTTTTTCCTCTATATGTGGACACAGTCACGTACTTGATTTTTGATTAAGGTTAATAGACACACACACTAAACAGGCTTCTATTGCTGTTTGTACTCCAACCAGCAACATATGAGAGTTCAAGTTGCTCCATATCCTCACCAGCACTTTTTATTATTCTTTATTTTAGCCATTCTAGTGAGTATGTAGTGGTATTTTATTCCATGAAATTTTAATTTCCCTGATGACTAATGATGCCAACCATCTTTCTATGTTTACTGGCTAAAAATATCACTCATTTTCTAAAGTGTCTATTCAAATATTTTTCAGACTTTTAATTTAGTTGTTTTTCTTTTTATTAAAGAGTTATGAGTTCTTATATATTTTGTGTATGAGACTTTTATCAACTATGTTTTGCAATATTTCCCCCAGTCTATGGGGAAAATGGTTATGGCTTATCATTTTATTTAGTTTATGGTATTTTTAGAGTATAACTTTTAGATTTTGATGAAATCTATGACCTGTCTGTGACCTCTATAAAAGATATAGCCATAAGGACAGAAAACAGATCAGTGTTGCCAGAGGCTATGGATAGTGGAGGGAAATTGACTACAAATGGATATGAAATAACTTATGAAAGTGGTGAAAATGCTCTATATGTGGATTATGGTGATGGTTACACAACTACATAACTGAAGAGGGGCAACAATTTTTATTTTATGTAAAGCATGCCTCTATAAAAATAATTTTAAAGTGAAATAAAATGCCTGTTTGAAATTTTCACATTCTAATAGAATCATCTTCTCAGGTGTGCCTCACAATGCTGCATTTATTTTTTCCCCTCGCACTTGAGAACAAAAAACAACTTTAAAAAAAAATGGGAGTGTGGTGGGTATATAATATCACAGTCTCCCTACTGCCTCACAAACCCAGGACCCCAGGAAAGAAACAAGGGCGGCAAAACAGGTCAGAGAATGCAGCTTAAAGAAATGGAGTAAAAGAAAAGGAGAAAGAGAAAGAAGGAAAAGAGGACATATAGACATATAAGTTAGCCATTGAAATCCATGATCGTATTACACATTTTCTCATAATTCCTTTCAATACTCATTTAACCAACTCAGATATTTCAATAGGATAAACTCCATTGTGTTTTTTTCTCATACCCAATACTCCTCAGGGCTGTCATTTATGTAAGAAATAATTTTTATAGTTTATCTAAAGAAAATATTAGATGGTAGCCAGAATAGTGCATTTTATTTCCTGTTAGAGGCATTGTTTCTCTTGTCTAATGCCAGCTTTGGACAGACTGTATTTCAACAAATGTAATTTTGTACAAACTGTAACTTCAGGGCCTAAAAGGATTTCTCTATTAGAAAGCAATTTCTAATCTGAAGATTACAGTTTATATTGCTTATATCCTTTTCTTGCTAGAATAGAGAGGTATCAAGGGCACAAGAGTAGCTATATTTTATATATTGATTAAACCTATCATATTGGTTACCAGTTTCTCATTTATACTCTATCACAGCTGGACAAAAACTTGAAAGAGATCAGCCAGTATTCTTATATAAACTTATAAATGAAAGCAATAATATATTAGAGGCCCGGTGCACAAATTCGTGCACCGGTGGGATCCCTCAGCCTGGCCTGCAGGGATTGGGCCAAAACCGGCTCTCTGACATCCCACGAGGGGTCCAGGACTGTGAGGGGGTGCAGGTCGGGCAGAGGGACCCCACCAGTGCAAGGATCCATGCACCAGGCCTCTAGTATGCAATAAGATCTTTGGTTAATCTCTTCCCGCCCCCCCCCCTTCTCTCTGAGATTCATCAGTCTGTTCCATGTTTCCATGCCTGTGCATTAAGCATCTGCTCCCTGGTGGTCAGTGTGCATCATAGCCACTGGTCGAATGGTCAAATAGTCACTTACGCTTTTATATATATAGATAGTTATGAAAACACAAATTGTACAAATTGCGCTAATACTTTATTGTGTGATTTTTCTTACTTTTAATACTCAATGGGCCTAACAGTATTTTACCAACCCATCACCAAGAATAAAACCTATGGACGTGGATGGTTGTTTACATTAATATTTCAGGCAATTACACATGTAGATGCTACACTTATAAGCTTGCCTATCAAACTTAATTTTACTCAGTGGAGTAACTAAGGACCATAAACACTCTTTTTTCACTTGGACAGCTATCTTAGATAATTCCATGTGCTGAATGAGAAAGTACTTGATAAACCTGTGGCACTAAACATAGATAGATTTTTTTGTGTCTAAAAACTATGCTCCTATACCAGTGATGGTGAACCTTTTGAGCTCGGCGTGTCAGCATTTTGAAAAACCCTAACTTAACTCTGGTGCCATGTCACATATAGAAATTTTTTGATATTTGCAACCATAGTAAAACAAAGACTTATATTTTTGATATTTATTTTATATATTTAAATGCCATTTAACAAAGAAAAATCAACCAAAAAAATGAGTTTGCGTGTCACCTCTGACACGCATGTCATAGGTTCGCCATCACTGTCCTATACCAAGCATCAGAGTGACTCTTGGTATCGGTCCCTTTCATTTCTTACATTTTTCTTCATATTAAAGCTCATAGCTCCCATGCTCCCCTAATCCTCCTACTATTCATGACAGAAAACATGATAATAGGTTGGGAGTACTTTGTAGAGTAACTATTCTGTTAGAGGAAGAACTGAAAAATATATTAATTTAAACACAAAAGAACATTGGACTGGATGTTGAAAAACTTTCTTCAAGAGCTCATTCTGCCCTGGGCTGACTAAGGAAATTGGGGATGGTTACATAAGCAGAATGTTCACTCTTTTAATCTTAAAAATGTGGAATTTTAATCTTTAAAAATGTGGAATTTGGATTATTGAAGTTCCTTGTGGCCCCAACAGTCTAAGATACTAATATTTTTATATTACCAAATTATAGGGACTGTGTAAGTAAAAAGTATTTTCTCAAAACGTGTTTGCTGAAATAATGCTTAATTATGTCATGTTAACCTATAACAAATATTATTCATTAATAAGAGGCACTTATCTTAACTCTGTTCCCACTTCTCCACCATGTTCATTACAGCATGGCCCAAAGGACGCCCAGGGCTCGATATGAAGTGGAGCCCACCTGTTCAAGACCTTACATTCTGAATATCCCACCTAAAGTCATTTCCTTCTGTTTTGAATCCCTCTAACAACCTTTTTAGTACTTTGAATTCTAATTTCCTAAAGATATATTTTCCATAAGTAGAACTGATTCTTATAAAAATATAGGGAAAATATTATTTGTTTCTTTTGAAATAACATTTTAAGGTTCAATATTTTAAAATGGTATATTAACAAATCATTTTAAAACTTGATTTAGAAATTTAAAGTAGCAGGGGACTGTTTTGGGGTGTCAGAACCAGGGGGATTTGCCTGCATATTCCAATGAACAACTATCATCTGTGACTCTGAAACATGTCTTGGGCTGGCTCTAAATATTGAGTCTGAAAGATAATATAAGAGTTCACCAGACATCCTGAATTGCTGAGAGCCATAGTCTTAATGAGACTATCTCCCTCATCTCACAGGTCTCTTTCGGGGTAGTACCAATGTGGTAGGGATCCTTTCTCTCCCAAGTGACAGGATGTACAGGTGGCCCATATAATATTTTACAGCCACTCCTGATCCTTTCCAGGAAGGTCAAAAGAAATTTTTTAAAAAAGAGTTGGGGATCAAGAGACCAAACTAACTGCAGGAGAATAGTAGAAATTGGGGGTTGCAGTGTTATAAATATAACCTGCTTATCTTCCAGAGAAGAAGACCATGGGGTGATAGATGGGCAGCCGGAGTGTGAACAGGACCACTTGGCTGTTGAGACCTGAGACAAAAAGTTACAGGAGACCATGGCCTTCTGCAAATTGCTTAAGATAAAAGAAGGAAATCTGCACAGAAAAAAAAGGGTTAGTTAGATATGTAAAAAAAGATGAAATGACATAATAGTGCTGGGAAAAATATATAACTTTTCTCCACACAACTCTAAAGATGTGTCATCAAACACATGACTCTTTTAAACCACCAAAAATAAGCTGGAAATAAATAATTTCAGCAAGGAAAATAAGATTACTGAGTTTAAAATAGCTATCAGGAAATTGTTTTTGTTATCTCAAAACTAAATTCTGAGTGACACAAACTTAGAGTGAATGAAAAGATATCAAGTGTGTAATCACATAGAAATGCTATAGTTTCACAGATTATTCTTGTTGGCATTTCTCTTCCCCAACCTGCATTTGATCAACTGGAATTGTGTTTGTTTGTTTTAAATAGTGTATTGCAATGAATGCCCTCCTGCACATAATCAAGGTCCCCATCCTCTTTCTTACTTTCACCTTTTTTATTCCATGCAGAGCACACCAATGTGGTCTGCTTAATGGTAGTATTCATCTCCTTCTTCCACTGGTCTTTTCTAATCACAGTCATCACTCTTTTTGAGTAAGAGGCCATAATATTCCAATTTCCTCAACTGTCTTCTTCATTAAATAAGGCACAACCCCTTTACATTTTTGAAGCCTTATTTTTTTCCTTAAAATTCCAAAAGGCAAAAAAAAGTAAATTAGGAGTTATAACAAATCTTTAAGATCCAAGTAGTAGTCTGTGGCCTCCATGTAAATGGGAATGGGGAGGTGGACCAAGGGGAATGACACTACTGAAGCTGGTACAGCACATCTGGTGGCCTCATGGCATTAGTCACTAACTGCCTGAGGCCTTAAATAACTCACAATTTAAAAGCAATGTCTTCATTGAATGAACTTTGTGAAAAGATGAATAGGATTGATTAATAAAATTCTGATGTATAATCTTTCAAATTAATTAATTGAATGTGTGGGGCTGATTACCCATATAAGCATTTGGTTAGAAAAACAAGTCACACCCTACAGCAGTGATGGCGAACCTATGACATGCGTGTCAGAGGTGACACGCAAACTCATTTTTTTTGGTTGATTTTTCTGTGGTAAGTGGCATTTAAATATATAAAATAAATATCAAAAATATAAGTCTTTGTTTTACTATGGTTGCAAATATCAAAAAATTTCTATATGTGACACGGCACCAGAGTTAAGTTAGGGTTTTTCAAAATGCTGACACACCGAGCTCAAAAGGTTCACCATCACTGCCCTACAGGCTGCAGGATTCTATTCACTATCTATATCTGGGATGGTGGAAAGACTTCAGGGACCTGCCCCAGAACAAAATCTAGGCAGTACCAGAGCCTTGATTTGTCTTTATAGCAGCTGTGAAGAGAATGGATATTCACATTTAACCTTTCTGGACCCTGAATTCTGGTTGCAATTTTACAACCAGATTTGCTCATCTGTAATGCAATCATCTCTGACCCAAGCATTTCTCAGCCTTCTCACTTCCCTCCGCACCAACTTTATTTACCAATTATCTCATCTTCCTGCAGTTACTGAGTCACAGCTTCTCACATTTAACAGCCTAACACATAATTTGGGAAGTTAGAAATAATTAGGACAACTCTAGAGGCAAGGTTTTAGAATTTATGGTTATTTTAGACAGCTTGTAACAAGTCTGTAAAATTTGAGAATACCTAGTTGAGATTGAATAAAAATCAGCAAAAAGCAAAAAATCTATGCCTCTTAGCAATGATAGCTTAATTCAAGAACTACAGTATTTGATATCATTACAATTAAAATGACTTCCATTGTTATTAATATAAGGGGCTTATAATCAAAATTAGTTAATTTCACCAATTAACGAATATCTTGCCTTACTTTTTTTTAAGGGAAAAGCTAAATATTTGTGAAATCTCCAAGATAGCATTCTATGCTAGATTCCTCCAGAGCCAGATTGCCGTGTGTGAATCTTGACTCCGTATTTTACTAGCTGAGCAACTTTAGTTAATTATATAATCTGTACATTCTTTGTATTCCTTGTCTGTAAAATGGGAAAATTATAGTGTTTACTATACAAATTTTCCAGGAGATTGGAAGAGTTAATATGTATAGAGAATTAGAAGAATACTTGGTTCATACCATACATTCAACAAATGTTAGTATCAGTGTTAGTATTTGGAAACAGACAATACTATATTTTCACACTTGAAATGGCAAAATAGTGTAAGAAGCTGGTAAATGAAAGGAATTCTATTATCAGTATGAATGAGTTTAGAAAATTGTTTATGTAAATGTCTAATCCATAGAAATAGCTAAAACATACAGCATAGGATTTAACAAATGGCAGGCATATTATTGTTGAGGAAATCAGCATTTTGCAAATATGTAAACTTAATTTCTCTCTATGTAAAACATTTTGACTTCCATATTATCTAATCATCGAAAAGAAAGCTGCTGAGTTTTCAGTCCAATGCATGTCCACTTTTTAAACAATAAATAGGAACTGGTGTTGTCTCTATCATCCCTTTTCAACTGTTTTGTTCTGTCTTCTCTTTTCCTGAAATGAATTTCCACAGCAAAGTGTAACCTCTGCTTGGGCAGCAAGGCTCTCACATTTTGGACCTTTAATCCTCTTAGAAATTATCAGGGACTCCAAAGAGGTTTTGTTGGTATCTATATCTATATATATAAAAACCTAAGCAACCCGACGACCCAACGGTAGCTATGACATGCACTGATCACCAGGGGCAGATGCTCAATGCAGGAGCTGCCCCCTGGTGGTCAGTGCGCTCCTACAGTGGGAGCACCGCTCAGCCAGAAGCCAGGCTCACAGCTGGCGAGTGCAGCTGTGGTGGCTCGAGCCTCACCCACCTCTGTGGCAGTGCTACCGAGTCGCAGCATCAGCAGGCACAGCGGGGCCTGGATGAGCAGGAGTGGTGCTGCACCCAGCCCCAGCTCGGGCTCCTCCCAGGCCGCCTGCCGCTTCACCCACTGCTATATCTCTTGGGGAATGTTGGACTGGATTGGGCCAAAATTGGCAGTCCGACATCCCCTGAGGGGTCCCAGATTGCAAGAGGGCGCAGGCCAGGCTGAGGGACCCCACTGGTACACAAATCTGTGCACTGGGCCTCTAGTGGATTATATCTATCAATATTTACTATCATTTAAATTAAATTGAGAAATACAAAATATGTATTTATTTGTTTATTTAAGGATAACCCATAAAAAGCCCATTATGTATTACTACTGGGTGGGGCAAAAGTAGGTTAACAGTTGTTCGTGGGGAAAATGATATAGTAATTAATATATAATGATACTAGAATAAACTCTTTTGCATACTCACAATTGTAAAACTATTTTTGCCCCCACCCATATATATAGCATATTTTATTAAAAATAACTATATTTCCAAAGCAAAACTATTTAGTGAGAAATGTTTCCAGTCTCTTAAACAGAAAGAAGACAGCTGGATTCTCATATCTGTTTTATGCATTTACTATGTTACAACATCAATAGTTATATAGCCTCTGAAAAACTCCAGGGTACACTTGTGTGAATATAAAGAGGGCAAATAATATCTTAGTACTATAATGAACTCACAGATCACCTGAAGTGCTTTATGAATCTCTAAGGTCCCCTGAACTCCACTTTAAAAACCATAGTTCTTGCCCTGGCCCGTAGGGCTCAGTGGTAGATCATTGACTTGTGCACCCAAGGATCATGGGTTGGATTCCTGGTCAAGGACAAGTATGTACCTAGGTTGCAGGTTCATTCCCTGCCCAGGTCAGGGCACTCACGGGAGGCAACCAATCAATGTGTCTTTCTCACATCGATGTTTTTCTCTCCTTTCTCTCTCACTCCCTCCCTTCCACTCTCTCTAAAAAAAATAAAAATAAAAAAATATATAAATGGAAAAAATATCTTCAGGTGAAGATTCACACACACACACACACACACACACACACAAACAACAACAACAACAACAACAAAACCACAGTCGTTGAGGTGTCATTCAATGTCTACCAAATATTTATTATGCAGTGCTGTATACTGTGGGCTATACAAGAAAAAAAAAGGAGATATACCAAACCTCTTCTAAATAGTTATATCCTGGCTAAATATACATATTGAAAGCAAACAACATTTTAAAGCCATTTTTTTTCTTCTTTCCTGCACTGCACTATGCTAATAAGTTAAATAGATTATATACCATAAAATTAGGTGTAAACACAATAATTCAGAAAAAGAACTTGAATTGGGCCCAGATTAATTAATAAGACATAAATGAGAATTAAATATCATGAAGGAGATTTCAAACAGGTGACATAAATTGGTGTATTCGGGGTACATTCAAGAAAACCAAATGGTTGGAGAGGAAAATGTAGATAGAGATGAAAGATAAGATTTGAATTTTACAATGAGGATGTGTGGGTCTTTTTATGTAAGTAATAGGAATCAAAAAATACTTCTGAGCAACGAAGTAACATGAAAAAAGGGATGGTGTAGATAGGAAAGAAAGAGAATTGGAAAGTGAGAGAACAATTCGGAAGGAGACAGAATAATGTAGGCACTGCACACTCATTGGTAAACATTTTAAAGAATTTTAGATTTAATGGAATAAACCTAGATTATATATTCCACTATCAACTCACTCTTCTTTATCAGCCTCACATACCAAGCCCTTTCTGCCATACAAAGTCGATAAATACTGGAAAGTGATTATCACAAATATTCTGAATGGCAACAGCTTGCAAAATCCATATAGTGCCTCATAATTCAGTCCTCAGGGTTTGGTCATTGTCCAGAAAACCCATAGCAAATTATGGCTTTCATCCTTACCAGGAAACATCTTCTGAGCCAGCCAGTCTTTTGGGGGCTTGCAATGTGATCGGCTATAATTGGCACCACCTGCTAGCTTCTAGGGCATGCATACTATCATTAAGAAAAATCTAGGTGACCATTATGGTTTCCATGGCAGCCAATACATTTTGAATCCAAAGAACAAATGGGGAATTAATGTTAGCAGTCATCACTTTGTTCTATGTTCTGTGATCTTTTCAGTAACAAAATTATTATTGTTCTGATTATTATTAGCTATCACTTATTGAATGCTTACTAGGGGTCAGCTATTTTCCTAAGCAAAGAAAACCAGAACTATCCTTTTCTCTTTTAAAATGTTTTTCCAGACATAGTGCCTAGTGAGGTTTTTTTAAATAGACATACATATATTCCATTAGCTGTAACTCAATACATGCTACTCCTAACTGCAAGAGAATCTGGAAAAGTAAATTTTCTAGTCTTTCAGCTTTTTTAGTAGAGAAGATCAGGGAATAGGTGACTATGAAGGACTTTGGGGCTACCAATCACAGAGTCTGTCATAGCACTCACAGTGGGGCAGTATTATGACTTTCATGGGCCTCAGTACTTTTGCTTTTGTGGATTTCTTCTATTAAAAAATAAAATAATAAACATATGCACATAAATATATATATACTAGAGGCCCGGTGCACAAAAATTTGTGCACTCGAGGGGGAGAGGGGGTCCCTCAGCCTGGCCTGTGCCCTCTCGCAGTCTGGGACCCCTCAGGAGATAACGACCTGCTGGCTTAGGCCTGCTCCCGGGTGGCAGAGGGCAGGCCCAATCCCTAGGTGCAGCCCCTGGTCGGGCTCAGAGCAGGGCTGATTGGGGAGTTGGGGCGCCACCCCCTGTCATGCACAG
>NW_005363247.1:9006118-9015350 GCF_000412655.1 Myotis brandtii
TTGCAACTGAGAGGCCGGCAAGTGAGGCGGTGAACGTTGGAGTCTGCAGCAAGCAAGCCTCCCTGCTCGCTTCAGTGCCTGGCTGCCGGCTGCCATCTTGGCTGACAGTTAATTTGCATATACTCACTGATTAGCCAATGAAAAGGGTAGCGGTCGTACGCTAATTACCATGTTTCTCTTTTATTAGTGTAGATATGTATGTATATAGAATTCTATTTTGTGACTATGTTGGTATAGAGATGAATATATTAATATTAACATTAATATTAATATGGTATATAAAATAATTTCAACCTAAAAGTTTACTTTCTTTCTTTATTTGAAAGAAATTACAATTTTTTTGCAGCTCCTAAAAGCATTGTTGGTCATAAACCTACCTCTATCTAATGTTGCATGTACACGTATGGCCCCCAGGCTCCAATCTTTTCCTCCTTCTCCTCTATCAACTCCACTACTTACCTTGACCCATATTCCTGCTTTCCCCCTAGCAGAGATGGTTTACTTCCAACTGTGTGCTTGATATCTAGCTTTGGTCTAGGGCAGTGGTCGTCAAAATGCGGCTTGTGAGCCACATGCGACTCTTTGGCCCCTTGAGTGTGGCTCTTCCACAAAATACCGACTTCTGCGCATAGGCCACGAAGTTTCAATCACACTGTACATGCACGCCCGCAGGTGGTATTTTGTGGAAGAGCCACACTCAAGGGGCCAAAGAGCCGCATGTGGCTCACCAGGTGTAGTTTGCCTACCACTGGTCTAGGGCAGTGGTAGGCAAACTCATTAGTCAACAGAGCCAAATATCAACAGTACAACGATTGAAATTTCTTTTGAGAGCCAGATTTTTTAAACTTAAACTATATAGGTAGGTACATTGTTCTTAACTTAATTAGGGTACTCCTAAGGCTTAGGAAGAGCCACACTCAAGGGGCCAAAGAGCCGCAGTTTGCCGACCACAGGTCTAGAGAATAACCCAGTCCTGTCTAAAAGGAACCCTCACTCAACAAGCAGGTGTTTTTCTCCTTGCCCCATTCACTTCACTACTTGTTCCATTTCTGGTAGTTAGTTTCATATTCCTTAGAAAAATCTCTGATCCTGGGCCCAGATACAACTCTGTTATGATTACTGGGTGACTCTTTGTTTCAATGAACCATAGCCGCAGTCTTTCCAATTAGAACCTGTTTTGCTCTTTCTGCTCCCTCTCTATTAACAAACTTGGCTCTCCTGTCCCTGAGTCCATGACCTGTTAGTAGTCTTCCATTATTTTCATATCTGCCCAACCATGTTTCCAAATATTGCCTAAATCCAGATTTTTCTGCTAATCTACTTGTTTGAAAAACTGCTAAATGAAATGGTATATTGGTTACGTTTGGTTTAAATTTCAGAAAATAATTTATTGGCTAAAGTGAAGGGGTGAATTTCACATTTGGTTAGCTAGTTCCAGGGACCTAAAGGATTTCATCTACATACCGCCTTCTTTCTTTCTTTTTTTTAAATATATTTTTATTGATTTCAGAGAGGAAGGGAGAGGGAGAAAGGGATAGAAACATCAATAATGAGAGAGAATCATTGATTAGCTGCCCCACACTCAGGATTGAGCCCACAACCCAGGCATGTACCCTAACCGGGAAACAAACCATGACCTCCAGGTTCATAGGTCGATGCACAATCACTGAGCCATGCTGCCCGGCCATACTGCCTTTCTTTTTGGCCCTTGGCTTTGTCTCTTCTGTGTTGATTTTATTCTAAGGCAGGCTCTTTCCACAAATTACCAAGGATTTATAATCCACCAATGTAGCAAACCAGGCAAAAAAATTCATACCAAAATCCAAGGTCACAGGGCCATCCCTAAATCAGTCAGCATCCCGATGTATGTGTAGCACTTACATTGTCCAAGCCTGGGTCTCAAGCCCACTCTTGGAGGCAGGATAAAGGTCGGCTCCCTGCAACTTCATTGATTGGGTGTGTGGATGAAATGGTTCCAGAAAGGAATATCTGGGAGATGCAGTTACCAGTAGAAAGAACTTTCATTAAGCAAACACATAAACTGAAAAATAGATGTTTATTCAGTTATTTATTCTTTTTTCACTTTTTACCTGGTTAGCAACCTATTGCTTAACACTGAATTAGCAATCTATTGCTTAACACTGCATTCTACCTATCTGGTAAGATATTCTTTTATAACTTGCAGGACTATCTACCTCTAGGATTTTCTCAGCCCTAGGGGAGCTGGTCCTGTTCCCTTCAAGTCTCTACCATACCATCATGATCTTACTCTGGTTCTATTATGAGATAGAAAACCTGTAAATCTTCCTACTGTTTATCATTGAAGAAACCATCTGTAGAGATGCCGCACATTCGTGGCATGATCAGCATGGTGATCCTGGTCAATAACAAGTGAGAAATTACAAGCATTTATTATGAATGATAGAGATCAGTGTGAAAACCAGATAGTGAACACTTTGTGGGAAAGATAAAGCTTATCTCTGGCACCAACCATCAGAATCCATGCAGGATGGCAGCCAGTGACCACACTTTCTGTAACTTTGAAAGCTGGGTTATGAAAGAGATAGGGAGGGAGGTTGTTCCCATAACTTAGTGATGACATTTTTTCAATAAGTAGAATATCAAAAATTAAACTGGAGCTTTATATGTGATATATTTATAGAAGTTATAGTGCATTCATGAAAAAATTTTAAGAATCAGTTATTACTTTTTATACAATACTAGAAGCCCATTGCACAAAGATTCTCGCAATAGGCCTTTCTTCCCCTGGCTGCCAACACCGCTTTTCCTCCTGCACCTGGGACCCAGGCCTTTGGTCCAGCCGCAGCGGAGAAGCCAAGCCTCTTCAGTCTTCAGTCTTCAGTCTTCAGTCTTCACTCAGGCCAGAGCCTTCGGTCTTCGCTCTGTGCCTGCATATGCAAATTAACCGCCATCTTTGTTGGGTTAATTTGCATAGTCGCTCTGATTGGCTGGTGGGCATAGTGGAGTGACACCAATTTGCATGTTTCTCTTTTATTAGTGTAGATATTGAGCTTACTTTTTAATCCTGCAACCAAATCTGGGGTTCATGACTCAAGATCAGACCAATGGTTTTACGTGACTATACAACATGCCCTCCACCTTTAAGGTACACAGAGGAATTCGCCAAGCTGCTTCAGAGATAGTCTCAACAAGGAAAGTAGGGACACAATGCTCCACCCTCAGAGGATTTACAGGTCAAAGATGAGTAACAGATCAGCCCCAATCCTATACATATTGCACAGAAATGTACTCTTAAAGATGTATGTAAAATTAATAACATCAGTGTCTATGAAAAGGGAAACCTCTTTCTGCACATGCATCTTCTCTCACACATGTCATCAGGCAGAAAGAAACATACAGGAAGAAAACACAAGTAAAGCACCAAGACATCAATGCACTCCATGTTTTTAAATTAGACAAAACCCTAGTAATGATAATTGAGGAAAAGCTAACAGCTGATGCCTGAGGTATTGATTCCAATAATTGTATGTTCATTTTTAGGAGAGAGTTGAATACTTTCCATCATTAACAAATGAAGCTTAAAGTCAGGAAATGTAATATTTTTACTGTCAGCTTATACACTCTGATTGTGTATTGTACATTCAGGCTTACAGCCCAAATTTACCATGAATTTGAATTTCACTCACCCCAAAATAGTTTCATTAAACATACTAATTTTCAAATATATGAGGTGACTCAGAGCTAACATTAATGAATGTCTATTTATAAAACATTTGTAAATGTTTTGGTACTTTGGAAGAACTACACATCAAAACATACAAAAAGTACCTACAAATTTGAAATACATAGCTTACAATGACCATGTAACATTTTTTCATGATTCATCTGGTTATGAGTGAAAGAGGTTTGCAGAGGTTATAGTATTTATGGAAATTTGCTCTAGACAATTGAAGAAATATTTCTTGAGCTTTGTCTGTGACCCCAAGTTACAAATTAATATGCTTTCCATATTATCTGTTCTATTGCCCCTTTATTGTTTTCTGACCATAGCCAACATTTGGACAGGAGAGGGGATAGTCTAGGACTTTAATCTTAGACAATAACTCTAATCCTCACAATAACCCTATGAGGTAGAGCTGTGTTCCAATTTTACCGATGAGGTAACTGAGTTTTAGAGAGGATAAATACCTCGCCCTGGGTTAACACAGTCCTAAGTGGTAGAAGCAAGTTGAACTCCAAGTTTGAATTTGTGTGCTTAGCCATGCTTTTATGGTATCTCATTACAGCCTTGAATCCACCCATGCCCTGAAAGCTGTTCATCAAATTTGGTAACTACTAAGCAAGATCTTAAGGGAATATCATATAACACAAGTCCATTTTGATAAGAAGATGAAGTAAAAGGGATGAGGTCCAGACTACAAAGGAGAGGCAGTTAAAGGGTCCTGCTCTATTCTGGGCTTCTGGCTTCTACAATGCCTCAATTTTTAGGTAGAAAGACAGAGGGACAGAGGAACAAAGGCAATATCCATAGGGATGATAAAAGTGGAGGGCACACTGACGATATCTTCACCTCCTTAATTTTTTTCCTTTTTATTCCTTCATTGCTTAATCAAATAAACAAAGACTTATGTTCCTACCATGCTCCAGGCACCTGACCTCCTAAAATCATACTGTCATAAGAAAGACAGGCCTGTAAAAAGATACTTGTAATAGAGTGATAAATTACACACACACACACACACACACACACACACACACATCTTAAATAAAAAGAAGTATATACTTGGCACAGTGGGAGTTCAAAGAAAGAAGTGGTTAAATCTTCTTAAGCAGTTAAGGAAACTTCTAACAAGAGATGATAAAGAGGAAAAGTTGAAATGAATCTGCACCGAGTTAAATGAACATGAGTCAGCATGGTGTATTTGGAAACCATTCGCTGTTTATTATATCTAGAGTGCAGAGTAAGTTTGGCCTGGTGGCAAGAAATGAACTTGGAAGCATGGAAGACCTTGACTGTCCCTAAAAAGACTTTAGATTGTATCCTATAAACACTGAGGATCTGTTGAATGGTTTTAAGCAGTGACATAATAGGATACATTTTGCACATTGAAAATCATTTTAACAGAAGAAGAATTTGAGGGGAAGAGACCAATTAATTTGTTTTGGTAATCATAGTAATGGATAATAAGAAATAAAATTAAAATAGCACAACATGGGGGGCGGGGCGGGAGAGAGAGATCATATATGCCAATGAGATGAAAGAGAATTGAAAAGAGATAGATTGGCTATTGAGAGTGTGGTAAATTAAAAAGTCTAGTGTAATTTTTAAGAATTAGGGTTAGAAAACTGAGCACAGTGAGGGCCTTAACCATAATAATAGAGAGGTTACCTTTTTAGTTCTGGACAAATACAGTAAATTGTTAATTGAAACAAAATACAATCAATCATAATCATCCTTTATATCTTGTCAGAGGTTCACAGTCCAAAGAAAATAAAACAATAATAAATTCACATTGATAACAAAATTGACTTTATAATACACAGAGCCCCGTTTTACATCAGAAACAAGATATTATATGCCCTATACTGATTTTTAGACCATCGTTACCCGATGTACGATGGTTCAACTTTGATTTTTCAACTTCACAATGCTGCTAAAACAATTTGCATTCAGTAGAAACCATACTTCAGGTTTAGAATTTTGCTCTTTCCTCAGGTAGGGAAATGTGCAGTGATACTCTTGTGGCCCTGGCAGTGGCCGCGAGCTGCAGCTCCCAGTCAGACACACGGTCAGGAGGATGAACAGTTGACACTCTGCAGTGTTCTGTGCTGTCAGCATTTGGGGGGTGGGGATATTGTATTTGGAACATGTTTAAGGTGGGCTGGACTATGTTATGATGTTTGGTAGGTTAGGTATATTAAATGCATTTTCGACTTATAATATTTTTAAATCACGAGGGGTTATCTGGATGCAATCCCATCTTAATTCCAGGAATATCTATACTAGGGAAAATAAGAATAGCCATCTTGCATTGCTCTGAGGATTAGCCATGTTGTATGTAATAAAATGCTTCGTTATTATAAAGTGTATTATAAAAACCATGTATCATGAGGATATCATAATGCCAGATGACATCTGGAATATTAGTGGGGAGAAGAATATTCACCTGTTTATGTTCAATTTGTAATAAACATGACTGAGACTGTGGCACTGGAATGTAAGCTCCATGAAGAGACAGAAACTTTGTCTGTCTTATTCATCAATGTGCCCAGGACATTCCAGGTAAGTAATAGATGCTCTCTCTATTTCTGAACTGAACACGTGCCAGTCCCTAGAAGAGGTACATACATTGTGACTTCCTAGCATTCTTCTCATTCTTTGTTTCCTTTGATTCAATGTTGAATGTAAGTACTAAATCTAGAAAAACAAGATGAACTTCAAAAACATAATTTTGTAAACTTCTTATTATCATGTTGTAGCCTAATATTCATATTTAAAATGCATAAATTGCATTCAGTAAATTTTGAAAGTGTTTTAAAAATAGTGAAGAAAACATGTCTAATAAACATTTAATTTATGTAAAAACAATTAAAAGAAAAACTTCTCTATAAACCAAACTCATGCCAAATTGAGAACAGATTTGTTGTGGTGGGAAGTATAATATGATGTACCAAGTAGGTTTTGTACTTTGCATCATTTTGTTGCAAAATAATTCAGGCAAAACTGTTGCCTGAAATTCTACTCCCACAACATGAGGATGATCTAGTCAGGACTGGAGCCCAGTTCATCTACACTAAATAATGACATCTTCATGTAGCTGCAACCTAATTCCTCATCCTTAATGCCCAAAATATTATTGATTATTTTTATGTTCCAAAATTCTGTGGCTACAAAGGGAATTTAGCTACATATGAGGACATGGCTACAGCATGGCCAATAGATAGCCATAAGTTTCTGATATGCAAGAACTGTTTTCTTGTTTGTACTTACATGCTTTGAACAGTGTTTGAAATATACGTATGTTCAATACATAAATAAAGAATAAATTAGGCAAGAGTAAATTATGTAACTCCTATGCAATGATTGTTAATGGTTGCTGAACAATTGGATCAAAAGCTGTTGAGACACTTTACAATAATATAATAGTCCCCTTTACCTGTGGTTTTTCTTTCTGAGAAATTATGTAACTCCTATGCAATGATTATTAATGGTTGCTGAACAAATGGATCAAAAACTGTTGAGACAATTTACAATATATAATAGTCCCCTTTACCTGTGGTTTTTCTTTCTGAGGTTTCAGTTACCCACAGTCAACAGTGGTCCAAAAATATTAAATAGAAAATTTCAGAAATGAACAATCCATGTTTTAAATTACATGTCATTCTGAGTAGCTGGATGAAATCTTGCACCATTCTTTTCAGTCCCACCCAGAACATGAATCATTCCTTTGACCAGAGTATCCACATCATATATGCTACCCATCTCTTAGTCACTTAGTAGCTGTCTTGGTTATCGGGTTGACTGTCGTGATATCTCAGTGCTTATGTTCAAGTAACACTTTTAATAGCCTAGTGTTACAATGCCTATGTCATTGACATCACTTTATCTCATCACATAGGCACTGTATCATCTCACAGCAGCACTAGAAGAAGGATGAATACAGTCCAGTGGACTAGAGTTTAGACCCAAGGCAGCAGCACTAATCAGCTGAGGAGAAGTAGGTTGGGCTGTCGGGAAAATCCCAGAAAGGAGGAAGCCACCAAGAGAGAGAATAAAAACTGTATAAAAATGTTTATTCAAATTATTGACTGATAGTTGAGCTGCTTATATATAAGATAAGGCTCAGAACCTAAAAGAAAGCAACAGCTAAAAGGCAGTATTTTGTCAGCCACCCAGTTCAGGCCTCATCATTTGGTCTTAAGTCCTATCAAGTAGGAGGAGCTAGGTAAGAGTCTCAGCCTTTCCATTAAAATCCCCAAAGGGCTACACCTTAGTAATGAATCCTCACTAAGGACATTGCCCCAGAACTAAGGACAAAACTAAAAGAAGCCCACACTAACACAGCAGAAAACCTGTCATCCACAGGTTGAGATGATCACTCAATAATTTAACTGCCCAGCAAAACGTAAGTCCAGATAACAAAATCTGGAGTTGCTACAACATATCAATCATAATATCCAATAGTTAAATAACACTAGACATGTAAAGAAGCAAGAAAATCTGACCAATAATCAAGAGAAAAGGAACTTCACCACTGGCCCAGCTGCTTGCATTAGCAGGCAAAAACTTTAAAACATCTGTTACAAATATGTTAAAAGATTTGTAGGAAAAGATGACAGAATGGAGAATCTTGGCAGAGAACCGGAAAGTGTAAAAAAATTAAAAACTTATTTTTAAAAAGGGATTATTTAACTTACCAATCAATCAACCAATAAATAAATATATATAGCATATGCATCCGAGTGGCCATGTGTGGCTGCCATGCACAGGCAGGGCTGGGGAGAGAAGTTGCTGCTATTCTTCAGCCAGAGCAGCTCTGCCCCCCCCTCTTCCTGCCTGGCAGGCCTGGTCTTGAACAGGACTCTACTCTGGAACAAATCCAGGTAGATAATAGCTTATGAGTTCCAGACCAGGCAGGTGGCTTTCATGCTTTCATAAGTGATTAAAATTAAATATTAACCATAGCACTGACAAATTATAACAATAGATGATTTTTACATCCTTATACTACTTTATATTTAGCAAAGGCTACCACATACATCTTCCCGATGTTCCTGGAGTCATGTTTAATATGAGTGCCATGGTCTCTCTATAAAATAACTGTGTCCCTCAGATATGAAGGTCTCAAATTATGTTCATGTCTTTAATGTCCTAAAAGGATTGCTAGACAATTAATTGGTAAAAAGCCCAACCTTCATTACAAAGACCAGCATTAGCTCTGAGCTTGGGGACCCTGAGCATATGGGGGTACCAGGTGATATACTTACTTTGCAATTACCCAAGAGTGCATGGCTGAAAGGTAATTGGCAATCCCGCAGGCTCTAGATGTTGATTTACTTCAGTTTCAACTGTAGAATCTGGCCTATACCAGCTCTGATCTCAGAATGCATCACTGAAAGAATAAATCATTATAAGCTGAACTATAAACCCCACATATCTGAATCTGAATTCTACAATTTTCCAGAATTTCTAAGACTGTCTTTAAAAAAAAAACATTAAAAAACTAAATGCTTTTTATATCAAGCCAGT
>NW_005363247.1:9015367-9031310 GCF_000412655.1 Myotis brandtii
AACAACATGAACTTCACAACTTAATACCCCTAATGATGTATTACAGATATTCCCTTTTCCCCCCATTAACTGCCTCCACCCACACTTGCTCTGTCCCAGGTCTTCGTGCATTAGTGTCTATGTCCATAGGTTATGCATATCCTATATAATAAAAGCCTAATATGCTAAGTGTCTAGTCATCGGTCATCCATTCAACCAATCAAAGAGCAATATGCTAATGATATGCTAAGGCCGCTTAACCGCTCACTATGACATGCACTGACCACCAGGGGCAGACACTCTGACTGGTAGGTTAGCTTGCTGCTGGGGTCTGGCCGATCAGGACTGAGCAAGATGGGCTGGACACGCCCTGGAGCTCTCCCGCAGTCCCTCCCCTGCTGACCAACCTCCCGTGTTCCTCCCTGCTCCGATCGTGCACCTGTGGGGTCCCTCGGCCTAGTCTGTGCCCTCTTGCAATCCGGGACCCCTCGGAGGATGTTGGAGAGCCAGTTTCAGCCCAATCCCACAGGCCAGGCCAAGGGACCCCACTGGTGCATGAATTCGTGCACCGGACCTCTAGTATACATATAAATTATTTTGTTATTTTCTTCCTGCACCCCCCCCCACCCCTTCCCTCTGAGATTCATCAGTCTGTTCCACACTCCCATGTTTCTGGATCTATTTTGTTTGTTAGTTTATTTCATTAGATTCCCCATATGAGTAAGAGCATGTGATACTTATCTTTCTCTGACTGGCTTATTTCACTTAGCATAATACTCTCCAAGTTCTCGTACCCTTTGAAGCAGCATGGAGGGGCCTGAGTTAGATTTTTGATAATAGTGACAGCAAGTGAAAGGCAAAAAGTTATAGACTGATCAGGTAGTTTAGATTGAATCCAGAGGCAATCAAAATTAAATGTCCTCTTCCAAATAGCACTTAAATTCTTCACTGAAAGATCCAGTTAGATCTCTTTGTGAAAGGTCAGTCCATAGGAACCCTGAGTTTATTTGGGTCTATATTAAAATTATCAAGACAGTTGCTCTGGTGAAAAAAAAATATGTATATTATGATTTCTCACAAACCATATGAAAAAAAAAACAGGACATTTTGTCTATGACCTCCTTATCAAGGGAAAGAGTCATACTTCTGGGGTGTTTATAAAACCATGAAATATGAAGATCCTGAGAATATTTGTGAATAATTGTTTAAAATATTTTCTCTAAGTTGTCACTTGAAAAGAATTAGTAAAAGTTATTCATCATTTCCTTGTAGGCTATATTCCAATTTAAAAATTCAATTTCAATATTCAAGCTCACAGAATAAATATTATACCCTTAAGTTCAGTGTTGATGGCATCTGGAGAAAACCTGCTAAAATTTTATGTAACCTTATAGCAGATTTACTGGCTTAACATACAGCATATAAAGCCATATAAAACTTGCTATCTTTTTAAAAAATTTTTCATTTATTAAAAAGTTAATGCAAAATTCTGCTTAATGCTGACCCTGATATATAGAAATGTACAATTTATTGCTATGTTTACATGGTGCCAAATAAATTATTAATTTCATTTCTAAAAATTAGGAGATTTTATTAATTATCTCACTTGTCTTATATCTAGGATAAGATTTCATTCCTCTACCCTAATCCCAATCCCACAGGCCAGGCCAAGGGACCCCACTGGTGCATGAATTCGTGCACCGGACCTCTAGTATACATATAAATTATTTTGTTATTTTCTTCCTGCACCCCCCCCCACCCCTTCCCTCTGAGATTCATCAGTCTGTTCCACACTCCCATGTTTCTGGATCTATTTTGTTTGTTAGTTTATTTCATTAGATTCCCCATATGAGTAAGAGCATGTGATACTTATCTTTCTCTGACTGGCTTATTTCACTTAGCATAATACTCTCCAAGTTCTCGTACCCTTTGAAGCAGCATGGAGGGGCCTGAGTTAGATTTTTGATAATAGTGACAGCAAGTGAAAGGCAAAAAGTTATAGACTGATCAGGTAGTTTAGATTGAATCCAGAGGCAATCAAAATTAAATGTCCTCTTCCAAATAGCACTTAAATTCTTCACTGAAAGATCCAGTTAGATCTCTTTGTGAAAGGTCAGTCCATAGGAACCCTGAGTTTATTTGGGTCTATATTAAAATTATCAAGACAGTTGCTCTGGTGAAAAAAAAATATGTATATTATGATTTCTCACAAACCATATGAAAAAAAAAACAGGACATTTTGTCTATGACCTCCTTATCAAGGGAAAGAGTCATACTTCTGGGGTGTTTATAAAACCATGAAATATGAAGATCCTGAGAATATTTGTGAATAATTGTTTAAAATATTTTCTCTAAGTTGTCACTTGAAAAGAATTAGTAAAAGTTATTCATCATTTCCTTGTAGGCTATATTCCAATTTAAAAATTCAATTTCAATATTCAAGCTCACAGAATAAATATTATACCCTTAAGTTCAGTGTTGATGGCATCTGGAGAAAACCTGCTAAAATTTTATGTAACCTTATAGCAGATTTACTGGCTTAACATACAGCATATAAAGCCATATAAAACTTGCTATCTTTTTAAAAAATTTTTCATTTATTAAAAAGTTAATGCAAAATTCTGCTTAATGCTGACCCTGATATATAGAAATGTACAATTTATTGCTATGTTTACATGGTGCCAAATAAATTATTAATTTCATTTCTAAAAATTAGGAGATTTTATTAATTATCTCACTTGTCTTATATCTAGGATAAGATTTCATTCCTCTACCCTAATTAGTGTGAGCCTTACTGGAGAGCTCTAAATTAAATTATTTTCTAAAACAAAGAAAAGGGCAGAAAATCATTTCCCTTCAGCTTCAAGGAAGTTATTGGCCCTTCAGGATGAACCTTGTGGTAGCCATAAATTTAATGTGCACTTAGGTCTAGAAGTTGCAAGCAGTCTCTCAAGTTACTCAAGATAGAATAGGCATTCTGTCAGAGTCAAAAACTACTGCCGTTAGAAACCCATTATGATGCGGCTTAAGTGGCCATTTTTATCCAACTCTTCTGTTTGCCTTGCAAAACTTCCAGACCGGTCTGCAGGCAAGATGACAATATTTTTAAATCAAGGGACAGAAAATTTATCAGGTAATTTCAGAGTAGCAACAATTAACTGAATTAGTTTCCAAAATGAATGGCAAAAAAAAAGTACTGTGTTCTGAAACAGAAGTGATTTACAATATATAACAGTAAAATCGTTTCTTTTGTTTTCTTTGTTCAAAGGTTCAATGCAGAAGTGTAGCATTCCCAAGTTTTCCTCTCGTACCGCAGTATAATACTTAAAAATGTATGTGAAGGGGTGATCTTTTCATGGTAGGAAAGGCTCAACTGAATTACAACTGAGAAAAATAATATGCAATAAAAACCACATTAGAGAGTGACCAAAAGAGCATTGCCATAAAAAGGTCCTGTTGTTTTGTATGACATTCGCAACTGGCTAGATATAGTTTATTGGTTCTCCTTGTCATAGACCAGATGTCCGTCGGGATGCATCTTCCATTCCACATCCTGTGCCCAGGTTGAAATGAGATGAGGCTTGTCTGCCCCAGGCTAGACAAAGAGTCACTGTGTAAGAGGTAAGGCAGGATCCACATAAACTAATGACCACAGCATGATTGTTCATATCTCTTTGGGTCTGTGTTGTTTTCAAAAAAAAAAGATAAAATTAGGTGGTAAAGGGGGAGGAGGAAAGATGTAAGATCTAAAAATGGCTGATCTCAGCTGCATTAAGTCATGTTTGAAGGGTTAAATCCAAGAAGGGATAGGCCATAGATCAGGCAGAGAACAGAACGTAAGAAAGTACTCTTGCCTGGCAAGCATGGCTCAGTGATTGAATGTCGACCTATGAACCAGGAGGTCACGGTTTGATTCCTGGTCAGGGCACATGCCCGGGTTGTGGACTCCATCCCCACTGTGGGAGGTGCAGGAGGCAGCGGATCAGTGATTCTCTTTCATCATTGATCTCTCTCTCTCTCTCTCTCTCTCTCTCTCCTTCTTTCTCTCTCTCCCACTTCCTTCCTCTCTGAAATCAATAAAACTATATTTTTAAAAAAAGAAAAAGAAAGTACTCTGACTGAGGAATTACTAGGCCCTGGAAATTTGAGAAACACAATTTAGAAACTTACATCTTCCAGAAAATTGGAATTCAACCGAAAGGGCAATAGTTGGCAACAAAATAACAATAATCATACCTAACATGTGGGTAGCTCTGTATACATTTAGTTTCATTTTAATACCTACTGTGATATGAATCTGTAGGGTAACAGTTCCCACTGTAACAATGAGGAAGCTGAAGCTCGGGGAGCTGGAATGATGGCTGGGGGACGTAGAGCTGGTAAGAAAACTCTCAAAAACAGAACTGCGGTTTCCAAGGTCGTATTCAATGCACCATAAGATAGCTGCCTCTACAGCAGGAAAAACATGACTCAAAACATTCTTTCTTCTTTTCAATCAAATTCACTTCAGCTCGATAACTATGCATCAAGCACCATCGTATTTCAAACACTGTGTTATACACTAGGAATATATTAAGAAAGCACAGTCTCTTCCTTCTTTAAAATTAATTCTGGGAAGGAGAAGATATAGAAAAAGAAATAGAAAATAAATATGGATATGGATATAAATACTAAAATATGTATGAAATATACACATACATATTAAATATAGAGATTTATTTTTATAAACTTTACACACTTAGGAAACCCCACTAATTCTGGGATAATTGTAAATAAGCTTGACATACATTTCCCAAACTTACCTGATGATAATAATAATAACAATAAGAGCAAATATTACTACATATAAATATGGATACGGATATAAATACTAAAATATGTATGAAATATACACATACATATTAAATATAGAGATTTATTTTTATAAACTTTACACACTTAGGAAACCCCACTAATTCTGGGATAATTGTAAATAAGCTTGACATACATTTCCCAAACTTACCTGATGATAATAATAATAACAATAAGAGCAAATATTACTACATACTAACTGTTAACTCATTTAATCCTCACAAAAAAAAACCCTTAGACAGATAGCATTAGACCTATTTTATAAGTGAGGAGGTAAAATAATTTGACTGAGATCATATGACTAATAAACTGCACAGTAAGAATTACAAGGACGGAAAGATGGTCTCACAGATGAAGATGACTTATAAAATATTAAACCCCAAATATCCATGAGCTTCTAAAGTTTTATTAGTTTCTTTTCTCTTACTAAATCAGCAATGAAGGTAAATAAGTGTACCCTTGATTTAAAAAAAAATTGAATGTCTACCCGGCTTCAATTTGCTTCTAAAAAATCAGTCACATTTATTTTCTTCTCTTTAAGCAACCATGCTTTGTAACTTGGAATCAACATTCTGACCTATGATCTCAACTAAGTAAACCACAATTGGTGACTATGGTGCTATCTGTGGGCAAGAAAATTCTAAGCAATAAGCATACCCAGTACTGGATAATAACAATGGTGCCCAAATTAGAGACATTACAAGAAAGTTGTCAGGAGAGCAATAGAGTATGGATCAACTTATCCAAGAAGTGAGTGCTACTCTTTTGTTAGATATGATCTTTGGAGTACCTCCTCTTACTTCTTTACTTCCCCATATATCCTTAAAATACATCCTATACCTTTGAAGAACATAAGGGTATTTCTGTCCTTGAAAACTGGAGTCATCCAATTAACACAACCTCGAGAAAATTATTCCAATAAAATAGACCAAATTTTTCTCAAGAATATAATCACCATTTCTTTTAAGCTAAGAGTTCTTTTTTTCTTAGTGAATCTACACAGCGATATATATTAGAATGCATACACAGTATTACATACTTCACTAGAGTACTCATCATCATTCTTTCATTTTTAAAAATAAATTAAGACCTTCTTCAAAACAATAGAAAATAAATTATCCCTCATTTAAGAGAATGATAATCCAATTCTTATAAATTTTAGAAAGCATAAACCAGAGATTAAAATCCAGTCACTGGTAGGCCCTAATTTTTGTCATTTCTTCTGTCACTGTCACATAATTTTACTTTTCAATACTGGACCCACATGCCTAACACACGTGACCTTACTCGGTGCTGCAAGGATGCGTTTGATAGTGGAGATTCCTGCAGAGGCCACAGGAATGTCCCTGGGAATCCCTAGCTTCTACCTCCTTGGTTTACATGCACAATCCAACAGTTAGTTGTTCAGGAAAGACAGCAGTTGAACCAGGAAGTTGAGTCAACAGGTTTCTAGTACATTTGCCTTTACATGGCTGAAATGCAAAGGGGCTACTTAAGTGATTCTTTACAAAACCATGTTCCAAGATGACATTCAGTTTTTATTTAAAGAGAAGGGGCCTTGTTCTTCTTGCCTACCCAGGTTTTACCTAGCCAAAATTCTGTTATCTGAGGCTGTTCGTGTGATAAAGGGGTCATTGTTACTATTGTGGTACTAAACTTGATATACTATACTTGACTCACTGAACTCACAATTACAGACATTTCCATGGCAAGGGGGGGGGCGGGGAGTAGGAAGTTAATGCCATAGAATTTATTTCCAATTCTGGTCAACATGTAATAACAGGGGACTAGATTTACCCTGTCACCTGAAACAATAAGAAAACTGGACAAATTTCATTAACAAATGGTTTTCAAAACACTGGACATCGGGCAGGGGAAGAGGTATGGGAAACAAATACGATAATCACTATGATTATCCTGGATTCTGCTTTGAGAGAGAGTTTCCAGGCCTTGGCACAGAGAGGAGTAACTAAGGTGGTGCCTAGAGGACTCTCTGAGCTGAGCACGTGGGACTGAGAACCCAGGGAGACCAAGAAGGCTAGAGTTTGCGGGACACAGTATCTGAGAGGACAGAGAAATACAGAGGGTGCTCCATAAATCTGTGCTTTTCTCTGTTTCATTTTGGATAGTTTCTATTGCTATGTCTTCAAACTTTCTAATCATTTCTCCTGCAATGTTTCATCTGCTGTTCCTATATTTTTCATATCAGGCATTCTAGTTCTCATTTCTAGAAGCTAGATTTCAGTCCTTTTTATATATTCCATGCTTCTACTTACATTTTTGAAAATGGACTACAATGGTAAACACTATTTTAATGTACTTGCCTGCTAATTCTAACAATTGTGTCAATTCAGGAATGATTTTGACTGCCCCTCCCCCCTCATTTTGGGTCATATTTTTAGCTTCTTTGTATGCCTGGTAATATTTCAATGTATGTCATACATTGTAATTTTTCCTTATTGAATTGGATTATTTTGTATTCCTACAAATATTCTGAGTCTTCTTAGGGCACAGGAAACTAACATGGAAACAGTTTTATTTTTAAAATTTAATAGATGAAATGGAAATGAGTGGATGGGCAGTCTAGAGCTAATTATTTCTTATTACTGAGTGAGGCAAGACCTTTTGAGTATTCTAATAATTGTCCCATGAATTATAAGTTTTTCCATTCTGACTGATAAGAAAAAGCACTATTTTAAGCCCTGCATGGGCAATAGGTACTACTCCCTCTAATACTTCCTAGTGGGTTTTTTTCCCCCGATCTTGGGCTGTTTCTGGACAGGCATATATACTCACCAATAAATATAAACACTCTTTAGAATATATAACAAATTGCAGAGCCTCCCCAGTGTAATATTCACAATGCCTAAGATATACAATCCCAAATTACTCAACATATGAAGAAACAGAAAAATGTGACCAAGTCTCAAAGGGTCCAACCTTGAAATAACCCAGTGTTGTAATTATCACACACACACACACACACACACACACAGACTTAACGCTACTATTATAATTACACTCAGTGAGATAAAGAGAAATAGAATCACATATGAAATAAGGCTTGAGAAATAGAAATATGAGAAACATAAAAGAGCAGATGGAAATTTTAGAATTGAAAAAATACATCAGGTAAAATTTTAAAATTCACTGGAAGAAACTTATAGCAAAGTAAAGATGACAGAAGAAATAATGCTGTCTGGGGATTTGAACTTCTTGAATTTATAAATTTATAACCTTACCTAATTTGGGAAAATTTTAGACATTTTTTTAAAATTTTCTTTTACTTTACCTCTTTCTTCACCTTCTGTGACTTTTTTTTTTAATTGCCTCACAGAATCCTGAGGCTCTTTTATTTTTATAATGTTTTTCCTGCTTATTAAAAAATATTTCTTTTAATTATTCTCATGTCCACAAACTAAAGATAAAGGGGGAATTTTTTGAAAGCTGAAGAGAGGAAAAAACAATAACACAGGCTTTCTTTTCTCTATTATGTGTTCTTGGCACTTTTGTTGAAGATTATCTGCCTATGTACATGTGGTTTTATTTCTGGGCTCACAATTCTGTTCCAGTGATCTGTGTGTCTGTTTGTCTGCCAATACCATGCTGTTTTGATTATCATAGCTCTGTGGTATAATTGGAAGTCAGGGAGTGTGATACCTCTGGCTTCGTTCTTTTTCTCAGGATCTCTTTGGTTATTCGGGGTCTTTTGTGTTTCCATACAAATCTGAAGACTTTTTGTTCTAGTTCTTTGAAAAATGACATTGGGATTTTGATGAAAATTATATTAAATCTATATATTGCTTTGAGTAATTTTAACTATGTTGATTCTTCTAATTCATGAACATGGAATATCTTTCAATTTTATGTTTTTCTCAATCTATTTTAATAATGCTTTGTAGCTTTCAGTATGTAGGTCTTTCACATCCTTTGTTAAGTTTATTCTTAGGTATTTTCTTCTTTTGGTTGCAATATGAAATACTGCCATTGCAACAACATGGATGGACCTTGATAATACTATGCTAAGTGAAATAAGTCAGTCAGGAAAAGCTAAGAACCATATGATGTCTCTCATATGTGGGATATAAAACTGAAACTGAATGGACACAGACAACAGTGTGGTGATTGCCAGAGGGAAGGAGGGAGTGGGGGGGTTGTAGGGTGGGGATAATATATAGTCAGTAGGTGGCGTGCAGGAGGCAGCCAATCAATGATTCTCTCTCATCATTGATGTTTCTATCTCTCTATCCTTCTCCCTTCCTCTCTGAAATCAAGAAAAATATATTTAAAAATTAAAAAAAAGAAACAATACTACATACACGAAACAAAGACTTGAATTACTGCAAGCTTTCATCAGAAAGCCTGAAGGCTGGAAGACAGGAAACAACATGTTTAATGTCCTGAAAGAAAAAAACAGGAACTCAGAATTCTACCTTCAAGAATGACAGTAAAGACATTCTCAGATCAAGAAAACTAATAAACTTTTCTTTACTAGACCTATTAGAAATGCTAAACAAAGTTTAAAAAAAATTATGCAAGAGGGAAATTGCACCTTCAGAAACAAATATAGATCACTGGAAATATTTATTGTTGGTAAAATAAACCTCAATAATTGTTTTCAAAAATTAAAAAACAAAATTGAGCTAATTTCACATCATGGCACCAATTAGAAATATAGCAAAAATTTATTGGAATGAAGTAGAAATATGTCAACAGTTTTGTACCAAAATAACCCAATGAGATAGAACCTAAGAACAGATTCTGAGCTTTCTTTGATTCATTTCATTGCTTCTCAAAACAAATTTGTTCTTTCAATGGTTTGAAATGATTGCTACATCCAGCTGGACTATAGATGAAATACATTACATCTTGGAGAAGTTATCAAACTCCAGTAGAATTTAGTCACAGGTGAAGAATTAGAGAAAAGCTGTGGGATTTTGAAGCTGCTGCACAAATTAGTGAGAGTTAATGGTAGAACTAAAAAATTAAAATGTTGCAAAATTACTAGAGCTAAAAAAAAAAGTCTTTAAGCTCTTGAGGATCAAAGCTTTAGAAATCCGACTTTGCAAACAAAGAAAAGCCTATGAGGTTAGCTGATGAAAAATTGAAAATGAAATGAACTGAGGACATGATCAACAAAGCACTATGAAGACAGTGAAATTGGACCTAGTTTTTGTTATGAAATTAGTGCTTAGTTAAAAAAAGCTAAGTAGTTTGACAGAGATTCTGCTGGAAATAATATTAAGTGTTATTTCCAAATGAAACTGCCTGGCATTTCTGAATAGGAATGACTTACTTCCATTGTGTTTTAATTCTGACAGCCATTTGATTTTATGCATCAGCGTGGAATAAATACTTCTAATCTCTTTGTTCATTTACAATCCCCACGCCTCCCAAGCAAACACAAATATGTTCCCGTGAAGCAGGCTCTGACAATGTTGCATATGTATTGCTGTAGAAGTTAGTTGTTCGTATGTGTCTCTTCTTTGTTATGATGAGCTCTTAAAGAGAGGAGCAATTCCTATTTACCTCTGAATTGCCAGCCCCTGGCATAGTGCCTACTACATCAGAGATGTTCCATAAGTTACTTTCAAATAAAATGATTTCTGCACCTATTTATGCAGGACTGGCTACATAATTTGAGAGCCCACTGTATAATATGAAACCCCTTATTCCAAAAATGATTAAGAATTTCAAGATAGCTGTTGCAGAGCAATAAATAAGCTCAAGTCCCTTCTGAGCATGGGGCCCTGTGCAAGTCCCATAGGTGCCTTACCCATTAAGCCCATTCTACCTCATTCTGCCCATTAACCACAGGCGTTTACTTCTGCTCCTGGTAGGAAGTCATTTAGGAAAAAACCCTCTATTTTATATTTTAAAAAACCACCATCAACAACAACAACATAATCACATGGATACAAGAAAGACAAAAAGCACTAGCTTTTGGCCTATTGCCTACAACATAATGAAAAGCAGAGAGTTCCCACATAAGGTTAAAGGTGGAAAACAGTGAAAATTGCAGCAAGGTGGCAAGAATAAATGATCAACATATCATTAGCAAGCTTTGTAGCTTTTTTCTTTCTAAACCTACCTATTTAAAAAAAAGTCACAGTTCACCAGAATATTTGATTAGCTCAAACATTTTCAAATAATTTAAGATAAGTTCTCTATAGTCGCATGCAGTATTCTATGTCATATATTAGAGTATAATAAAATGTCACTGATACTAAACACATTTACGATTTCTTGCATGATTCAAAAGGCCCTTCAGGCTCTTCCAAGGCCATTGTTATGAGATATCTTTTTCCCTTGACCCTTAGGTGCAGAGAATTGAATTAATCAGGCTCCATAGTTCATGACATGTTATTAACATTGGGCTATAAAAAAAGGCCTCTTTTGTTTTATTTATTTAGTTCCTTTTATTTCCTTACCTGCCTCACATTCACTATTCTGTCTCCAGGCAGCCATTCCATTCTGTTCAATGCATTTTTTGTTTGCACATCTTGTTATAAAAATGTGATTTTAAAATTTTTTGAATGAATTCAAATAATGAATTTAAGTATATAGATTTATTTAGATAAATAATTCTGTATGTTATTTAGATTCTTATTTATTTCACTAAGCACTGTTTTTAAGATTCATCAATATTTGCCACATGAACAAAATGCATTATTTCTAACCAGTACATAGTATTCCAGGGTGTACACTCACCACATTCTATTATCTGTTCTCCCAGTGAGGGACATCCAGGTTGGCTCTACTCCCACCACCACAAATAATGCAGCAGTCAACATCCTTATATATGTCCCTTAATGGATCTGTGTGAGATGTTCCTTGGATTTTATATATATTGAGGAATGGAATCGTTTAGACATAAGGTATGAGAAAATTTATTTAGAGAAAGTCGGCTCAGATCACTCTTCTGAATAGCTGCATCAATTTTATTTCCCACTAGGAATAAACATGAACTATTCTACCCCTACCACCCGGTTAATAGTTGGCACTACCTAGCTTTCTAATTATTACCAGGAGAATAGGTATGAAATGATAGCTCATCATTCTTTTGACACGCATTTTCAGCACTTCAAATGAATTTGAGCATCTCTTTGTTAACTTTTTGAGTTTCCTCTTTAAAAACTGCTTTTTAAATTGTATGCCATGTTTCATTGGGGTTTCTGTCCTCTTCTTGTTAATTTGCAAAAATTCCTTTTATATTCTAGATATAACCCTTTGTCACTGTGAGATATTACAAAAATATTCCCCCTTCTGCCATTGTTATCTGTGCATTATCTTTGTCTATGATGTCCTTCATTGAACAGATAATTTATTCTGATAAAAATATGATCAGTTTAGAAGTTTAGTTCCTAAATCACAAAAATATTCTCTTGCATTTTTTCCATCACTTTTCCATCCTATTTTTTACATATATTTAATTAGATCGATGTAATACATACAACAATCTATACAAAACCAGTTTTTCTAACACTACCAATAAACAATTTATTCTTTTCTATTGATTTGTGCTGCAACATCAAAATATCATTGTGCTAGTTAAATGCTAAAATGTACAAAAATTAAATGCTAAAGTTGTCTATTACATATCAGACAAAATAATATATTGTTTTATGATTTGCTTTTGACAAGGTAGGAAGAAATTTTTACTTTGTAAAAGGAAAATTTATACAACAATTTAAGATATTCAAATTTAAAGGTGGTAGCCACAAGAAAATTGATCTCTCTGTCACAGGAGGTGTTTAAGCAGAGGTTGAATGTTCACCCAAAGGAGCCCATATAATGTGTGGTTGATAACTTGGTTCTCAGTCCTCTCATATGCAAAATCAGAGGACCAGGCTGTCTACTATCTAATGTCTTACCTGAGATTAAGTTAGGCAATTCTGTGCATCTAAATTTCCTTCCAGTTTAAAAGAAACAGTGATATTTTTCTAATGTTGTCTTTTTTCCTTTATAGAACATCCATATAATTGTATCAAATGCCTTTGCCCTGGAACTTTATGAAGTAATTAGCATATATCTCCACACATAAAATACTCAAAAAACCTGACTACAGCTTCTGTGTAAATGAGATGAATTATCCCCTGTGTTGTTATGCATCAGGATTACCTTCTTCCACCTTTGCAAACTACTTGACTAATGTCTTCAAATAAATAATGCATCTCCTGCAAAGTTTTCCAAAGAATTTCATAACTGTCCTTGAAGACATAAAAAGTGAAGGTCTCCCTCCTTCCCTCCCTCCATTCCTGCCAAATTTCTAAAGAGTACTTTACACATATAGGGAAGGGGAAAAAAATAGTCTTCTACCCATCTTGGGTTTTTCAGCTAGGACCCTGTAAATTAGATTGGCCAAAAACAAAAAGTTTACTAATATGTGCATCAACAGGGGAGCACCCAAAGGATGCATATACCACCTTAGACTAAACAAAGGAAAAGGGTGTTGTGTCTTCAGAGAGGAGGAGGCCCATTATGAGAATGGTGACCAGGAGAAGCATGGTAAAAAAAGGTTGTTTAATAAGTTTGTTATGTAGATTTAAGTCCCACCTTCTTAATAAGGGTATTCCTCTTCCTGGAGCTGGGGAGAAGAAGACATCTTCACAAATGGAAATTTCCTTTACAGAAGGAAAACTTGTGCCCTGATTTTAAGAGGTTTACCTGCTTCTCAATGGTCTTTAGTTCAAAATAATCCATACACCTAAAAGCATATTGTGAGGTGGTACATTCTGGTATCTGTCACACATATCAAGTACCCAATAAACATTTCTACATTCTACTTCGTTTTAGTTGTGTGTTTTTTTAAACCTGACTACAAGCAAAAATTTTGTATAAAGTGGGGGAGGAAAAAGTCAAGTCTTACTTTCAAATATTATTTCTGTGCCAGAAGAAAAGGAAAAGGTCTCTTTCAAACGTTGATGTCATTAGCTTCAAAATCATGCCAAAGTCTTGCCCTATCCTGCCTCTCCCAAAATAGTTCTTTACTATGAAATAGTGAAAATTAGCATATAAATTAAACCTCACATTATTTTGTCTCTGCCAGAGACCTTAGTGATACAGCTGAAGTTAGAGAAGTGTTCATAGGAAAGTGACATTTCCCGTCAGAAAGCTGGAAATTCTGAGGGCAGCGAGCCCATTACTAATGAGCAAGTGCATTTGCACAATAATTGTGTTGAGAAGGTTATATTATAGCAATATATTACTTTCCAGCACTATTTGAGCCTGGGTTATTACACTGCAATGAAATGACTGGAACAACAGTAAGATGCTATTTGATTTTCTAATTATTATTGAAGAATGCCTCCTGAGCCCAGCCTCGAAGGCTTTTCTTTTGAATCATCTGCAGCTCACGCTGCTTCTCATGCATTATACATTAAACCCATATGGTCGTTTGAGGTGGAGGGTCTCTAGAGGGAAGTCCCATATTTCTCTTTTCGCTGCGGGAAGGAGAAAGGTGGGCAAAACAAGAAAGAGGGAAGAAGGCTGGGACTAGTGAGATAGAAGGAAGGAACACCACTGGGCAAAGTTCTGAATCAGGCAAAGGTGGGTCAAATTAATAAACATTACAAAGAGATGGGAGCCACTTCAGAAGATTTGTTGTGTTTAGGTTTTTGTTGCTAAGCTGAGAGACCTCCTGAACAAGGCTGCTCTCTGAATCTGTCAGTTTCTAATAAGCATCTCAGTCCTATCTTTTGTTAAGATGAGAAAGAGCTAGAGCTATTTGGCAAAATGGTGTACACAGCTGAAGCTTGATTTTAATGGAATTATGTTTAAAATATATATTTAAAGGCATCTAGCAATATAATACATACAAAAGTATTTCCTAATTTTGAACAAATATATGTAATTTATTTTAAAAAGAAATTGTGGATATTTTCCAATATGCTCAACACCTTCCCCCTTTTAGCAGAGATAATAGATTAGTCATTCCTCAGAAATAAACCATAGAAAGAATTCCTTCAGCTATTCTCAACAGAGTAATGCATCTAAACTCTAATTTATGCAAATCTTGAAACTTACACCTATTTATTATTTATTTTTATTTCTATGCCCTGAAATTGTTGGCAGCAAAAATAGCACCAGGTGTTGGACCGGTGGAGTCAGACCAGACCTTTGTTCAGCAACCTGGGTACTTGAGTTCTGGCTCAGAAAGAATTCAGAGCCAAGACTCAAACTATAAGAGAAAGTTTATTTAGAAAGTCGCAAAGGTAGAAAAAGTGAGCTGTAAAAGAAACAGGCTGAATCAACAAGTTATAGGCAAAAGAAGGGCCCTTAGAGCTTAGGAGAGAGGACAAGAAAAACTTGCCTGGGAAAGGCGCAAGTGTGCTCCATAGAGAGAGAGCTGCGCTGCTTCCTCTGTCTGGAGGTTATTTACCTAAAGGTCTCAGGGCAGGGTCCCAATATAAGATTCATCAGTTTTCCATGTGTGCCTTTTCAAGGTCATGGTCTCCACTGATTGGTCAGTGCCAGGGCAAGGGGTCATTAGTCAATGCAGATGGTCTGGGTGTCAGCCATGGTGTTGCTTGCCTGGCTTTGCTGCTTTTCTAGGCCTGGAGCTAAAACATAACTGAGGCCTAGATGCAGGTCAGAACGTCATTGCCCTGGGGGCTTAATGCTTAAGGGCTATCCTCCTATCCTCTTGTTTGGTCCCCCTCTATGGGCCAGGGGAGGAAATGCCAGGGGAGGGTCTGAATCACATGACTAGCAATAGACTAGGGAGGAAAGGTCACCCTGGGGGCAAGGTTCCACCCCAGTTTTGCCCATTGCTAGGTACCGGGGCTTTCTGCCCTGGTGACTTTCTGCCCTGGCCCATTATCCTTGCTCTAATCAGGTCTGTCTAACTGCCTACTGCAGAATTAGTTATATTTTTCAGATACTATAGACTTTAAAGATCAAATAATAATCCTATCCTAACATATAAAAAGCCAGGGGCCGTCACAACCAAAACAACAGGATGGACAACAAAACAGCAGGCTGCTTGGGGCAACCAAGCTGGCAGAGGGGTTAGTGAGGGATGACCAAACGACTGAACAGCAGGCTGCGTGGGGTGACCAGGCCAGCGGGGGAGGGAGAGGAGCAGTAAGGGGCAACCAAACCGGCAGGGGGG
>NW_005363247.1:9031847-9033252 GCF_000412655.1 Myotis brandtii
ATGAATTTTGTGCACTGGGCCTCTAGCATAATAAAAGCCAGCAACCATAACGGCAGAATGACCAGTCAACCAGTCACTATGATACACACTGACCACCAGGGGCCCAGATGCTCAATGCAGGAGGAGGGGAGGGGGGTGCAGTGAGGCCTGGAGGTGCATGCTATGGCCCAGGGATCTCAGGAACCACAAGCCCAGAGCTTGCTTTTCAATAAAAATAATAAATTGGGGGGAAAAAAACGGTTGATGCTGCCACCCTGGGAAGAACGGCTCCAGGAGGGAAAGGCCTCCTCAGGCCCCACCTGGCCCAGCTGGCACACCACGGGCTCACAGGGACTTACCGGTGATGTGCAGGAAGTGCAGCCCCTCCAGCTTTGTGGTCGCACTGACAGCTGCTCCTTATCCAGCTCCATGGTGGACATAGCGCTGCCGGGCCACCTCTGCTCCGACTTCCAGCTTCGGGCTTCCTGCCCACCCCTTCGCATACTACATGCGCTTGGGGGCATGGCTTTGGCCTCCCCAGCCAATAGCGCTGCAGCATAGCCAGAGAGTGGCAGGACTTAGCCACCAGCACTGGCTGGGCATTGATTTGGCTGTGTGACTGATGTCCATGTGCAGTTACACTGCATGTTTACATTTGTAGGGAAGCAGGGAAGCTGACTCCTGCCACCTGCATCACCTTCTAGGCTAAGAAAGGCCCCCTGATCTCTGTGTTCCTCCTCCCATCCAGAATCAAAACCTCTTGGGGATGAATGATCCCAGCGATGGCCCCAACACACACTTGGTGTCACTGTCACAGACATTCCCAGTCATTACAGCCCGTTCCTCACCCTGCAGTGCATGAATAATTGATTGGCTGACTCCTGCCAATAGAGAATCATTGATTGGCTGCCTCCTGCACGTTCCAAACTGGAGATTAAAACCTCCCCTGGCCCCTTCCTCCACCCCTCCCAGCCAGCAGGATCCCAGTGGCAGCACAGCACCAAGGGAAGGAGAGGTGGGGAGGCGGGAAACCATGGGGTGGCGGGGCGCCAAGGGCAGAGTCGGCGTCTGGCATCTGTTCCTTCTGCACCCAGCCCAGCCACCATCACCTTCTCTCCCGACCCCACCAGGGCCTTCAGACCCTGATCAGCCTGGCCCTGATCAGCCCTGATCACCCGCCAGACCTAGGGACATCACCTGTGCATGAATTTCATGCACTGGGCCTCTAGTATCAAATAAGAATTGAAGCACTAACCATGTGTCAGGTCCTATCAGATATCTATATACTAAGTGTACCAGTTAATAATAGCAGATTTTGTAATCAAAGAAAACATAATTTCAAGAGAAACATCAAAAGTGCTTTATTCAAAGTAATGTCCATCACTAGCTACACATTTCCCCATCTTTCAGGTAATTTGTGGATACT
>NW_005363247.1:9033963-9069253 GCF_000412655.1 Myotis brandtii
ATATGAAGTTTTGAAGCTTGTTGTCAATACAACAAAATAGCATACATATCAAATCACATATACATATATATATTAACATGTGTAACTCCATCTATTGAAAAAAATTCACATTATTAATTCGTATACCTAGTATATAAAAGCTAAGCGAATGAATGACCAACCGAATGACCGGTTGACCAAATGACCGGTCAACAAGTCGCTATGATACTCACTGACCACCAGGAGGCAGACGCTCAATGCAGGAGCTGCCCCCTGGTGGTCAGTGTGCTCCCACAGTGGGAGCGCTGCTCAGCTGACCAACAGGCACTAGACGCTGGACTCACGGCTGACAAGCGCAGCTGCATCAGCGCGAGCCTCTCCCACCTGCGTGGCAGCACTACCAAGCGACAACAGCAGCAGGTGCAGCAGGGCCAGGGTGAGTGGGAGCGGTGCAGTGCCCGGCATGGGCTGGGGCTCCTCCCTGGCTGCCTTCCACTTTGCGCACTACTACATCCCTCGGTGGATGTCAGAGATCGGGCCGAAACTAACAGTCCAACATCCCTGAGGGGTCCTGGATTTCGAGAGGGTGCAGGCCAAACTGAGGGACCCCACTGGTGCACGAATCTGTGCACTGTGCCTCTAGTTTATTTATATTACTCTTGTTATTTCCACTTTATATATGAGAAAACTGAGGCTTGGTACGCTTATATGACTCAGCTCTATAAAGTAAATGTTATAATTTAAATATTAATTATTATAAAATGCAAATTTTACTTTTGTTCTTTCAACTGGACACATGAATTAATGTAATTTCACTTTTAACTTGATTAGTCATGTTGCCCACAGAAATAAAGACAGCCTTAAAATTTATTTTTATGGTGCTTCCTTTCCCATAGGAGAAAATCAAAACTAAATAACAATAACAAATAAAAAACATATGAATTAAAATATTAATGATATTTTAGTCAATGGGGTGTTAAATGTGATCCAACTCATTTCAATTTATCAACACCTCTTTATAAGTTGGGCAACATCGTTTCTCATTTGCAAATGTTCATTTTCCAATTAAATAACTATCACTTAAAAACTCTGATATAGTTTAGCAAGCACAAGGTTAATGGAAGAGAAGTGTAAGAGAGGAAAATGTTTACTCTATTCTTCTAGGGTCTTTGGCTGATCTAATAATTAAATAGACATGGCACAGATTGACAGTGGAAAAACAAATTTAATTTCATACATGCAGGAGCCTCACATAGACATGGGATGCTCTCTGACAGTCAGGCAATTGAGTTCATAAGCCATCCTGAGCTAAGGAGAAGTGTGGAGGTGTCTGAGGCTACAAAGGGAAGAAAGACAATTCACAAGAAGATGGGAAGAGTAAATGTTTAGTAAACAGATGTTCGCCATGCAGAGACAATGGCACACAGAGAAACTGGAACAAACAAGCATGGCTGAGCTCTCCCCAGCTTCCTAAACCTAGCCCATACTCATTGTAGTTATCTCTGGTGACAGTTCTCTTCTTGAACCAGATCCTCTATCTAAATTTGGGGGGACAGTTAAGGAGGAGATAAAAAAAACTCTTCCTGAGTCTTTTGGGCCTTGGTTGTCTCCAGCTCAAAATAATCCATATACCAAGTGGCACATTTTGGGGTGACCTGTTCTTCCCCCCTTTAGAAGCATGCAGATGGCTCTGAACAGATCCTCCATATTTATTCTGAAATAGAGCAGGACTCCAAGGTGATATTCCATTCTACTGTTTCCATAAAGATGGTGTTTTCTCTTTACAATTCTGGCTTCTTAGCCCTGTGCTCTTAGATAGTTGGGAACTCAAGTGAGCTCCAGATCTCATTTTCTCACCCTCCTTGGTCAATGATGGACCAAGTCTCTCGCTCATGGCTGGTCTGTGATTCAACCTATACCTTGTACAACATCTATCCCTTATTAACCAGGATGAGGTATGAACCTGCTGCTACAAATTATCAAGCATATGAATTATGATATTTGCATAAAAACTAACAATGAATTGTTTTAAATATTAAGCTGTGTGACATGCAAAGTCCTGAGCACTTTCCTTTTGAAATAATATAATCAGAAATTTGTTTGTTTCTGTTGAGGGCAAATAGTCCTCAGAAAATATTAGTTCAATTACAATCAGAAAAAGCAAAATTTAAAAAGAAGTATATAAGTACTCACTGTTCCACTTTTTAAATTAGGAAAACAAGAGCTTAAAACTCCATTTAGTAACTGTAATTATATGCAATTGTAGGGAACAAAAAAATAATTCTCCCTCTATGTTTATGAGTTCTTGGCTGAGACACCCCCACCCAATAATAAAAAGACAGATTAACAAGAGAAAATAACATAAGTTTATTAACATAGATACCTCGTGTGCACATGGGAGATAGGGAAAAATCAGTAACTTCCTAAGGTGGCCTAGCCCATAGCTTATATATCATCTTCAGCTAAAGGCAAAATAAAGAAAAGGGTATGTGTTTGTTGGGCAGGGAGGGATGGGGTGAAGGCCAGTTGTGAGAGGTTACCAGAAAAGGCCTGGGTAAACAAGGGTAAAGTTTGCTATGCAAATTTAAGTCTGTGCCTTCTCCATTGCCAAGTCTCTCATGATTTAGTCATCCTTTTGCTACACAGAAGCAGACACCCTTACAAATGGAAATTTCCTTTATAAACATTAATTTCCCTTACAAAAGGCTAATTTATACTATTTACAGAGCTCATCCTATGTCTGCTATTTCTCAAAATAATCAGCTCCAATAATCCTTATATCCAAGAGGCATATTTAGGGTGGCATATTCTACTACTCTTTACGATGTAGTTCTTTATTCATCTGTGTTCTCCACTAGATTGACTTAAAACTAGAAAACATTTCATGTATATTTATAATCTTCCCCCATTTCTACTAGTGCTTCACAATGCCTGGTAAGTAGTAAAATTCAACACAACTTATTAGATGATGACTCAATAAACAGCTATATAAATGAATGAATGAATAGGATGATAGGAAAGAGAGCTTCAGAAATTATTATCCTCAGCAAATGGGAAAACTGATGGCTTTAGATGTAAAAAATAGATGTGAAGAGAAAAGGTCTGAGATCTGATTAGTGGTAGAATCAGAACTGTGTCCCAGTTCTGCTCACCATGCTTCCCACTATTCCACACTTAACCCCTAAAGTACATCCTCCCAACAGTGAAATACAGAGAAGGGATTAATGAGTAGAAATGTGCATGCACAGATAGAAAGAAACTTAGACAATGTGAAAGGACACGGAGTAGCACAAAAACACAGCAAAACACACTCACAACCACACAAAACACAAAGAATCAAACATAGAGATGGGCTTCTATGATCTGGTATCTCCACCTTGTGGTGTTTTGTGTAATTCACCTACAGACTTTTAATGTTATGTTACATTTTCACAGCTTTAAACTCTTATTTTTTTATTTATTGATTGATTTTAGAGAGGGAAAGAGGAAGGGAGAGAGAGGGAAAGAGAGAACCATCGACTTGTAGTTCCACTTATTCATGCATTCATTGGTTGCTTCTTACATGGGGCCTAACTGGGGATTGAACCTGCAACCTTTGTGTATCAGGACTATGCTCTAACCAACTGAGCTACTTGGCCAGGGCATAACTTTAGATTTTAAAAGACTGTTTACCAGTTGTTATGCACGCCAAGGTATCCAACAATAGGCAACCAGTTAAATGAATCATGGTGCAGGTTTATAATGGAATACTTCTGTTACACAAATTATATACTTATACTGATATGGACCAAACTTTATATTTAAATAATTGTAAAAAACAAAGTGAACAGGAGAATCATATGCTACTAAACAGGCCAAAAAAAGGAGGCATAGATATATATAAACCTGCTTGACAAGACATGAATATCTCTGAATATGTATAAACAAGAATTTGAAAACCGGTTGACTTTGGAGACGAAACTAGAGGACTAGAGATAAGAAGCAGGTGTTTGTTTTGATATATTCGCCTTGGCGATGTTTGAAATTCTCACTAGATATAAATATAATTTTCTAAAAAATAAAAATGGATTTAAAGAGCTAGTCTATCCCATAAGCTAGTAGAATCCCCTTATTCTTCAAGTTTTACCAGGAATTTTGAACAGCTATAGTCACAAACCAACAAAATAAAATTAAAGGAGATTATATTCTTGGTTATAGACTGAATAAAACTATGCATTCTAATTCAGAGCACAGTGCATTATATCAAGTAAAGAATAAATCACAAAACCAGTTGCTAATCAGTAAGTTACAGAGAGGGGTTACTTTCATCCTCCTCTCTTCTACCCACCTCCTCTGAAGGTCTATCTTCTCAGATATACCAGGCCAAAAAGTACTTTTTTCCTGCCTATCACTTAATTTTTTTATTTTGAAAATATATAATGAAACGTGGACCTACCAACATGACTATTTTATGGTTTGATATGTGAATTTGAGTCAACTCATGAGATTAATTGTGTTAGCTACTTTGCATTCAAGTTGGCAAGTATAATAGCTCTTGAATGAAGACATTTCTGAAAGGGAGAAGCCAAAATAGTAAGAAAAGATTATATGGAAAGAAAGCATGCCCTTGGATAGAAAAATAGGCTCGGTGATCTAAGTGTACTTTCTGAGGACTCCAAGCAGGAATGGCATAAACTATCCCTAACTGCCTTAAATCCTTCTTGGGATAATGTGAAGATGTAAATAAACAAGTACCAATTTATTAGCTCTTTTTAATTATACTATTATTTTCTGTAAAAAGGGAAGCATGCCGTTAAGTCTCCATGACACAATGTGATTTGGCAATATAGAGACTCCACCCCTTGAAGGAGAGTGGCAAGTCACATTGCAGAAAAATTTGTGTGGTGGGAATTACTGTTATAACCATAGTTGGAGAACCAATAAGCTACATTCAGTTTCCTCCAGAACTGATATCATGCACTCACAGGCTGTAATTGTGTTATAATAGAAGGGCCACATGCTTAGGAGGCAAAAATTCAAGTCCTAGTTCTACATTTCAATAACTTCATAACTTGTTATAAGCAACTATCTTAATTAAGTAATTTTCCTTAATTAAAATTCTGAAAATATTGATTACACAATAATTTTAAAAATAAAAATAGCTAATAGAAAAATTTTTAATGTAACTACCTTAATACTCAGCGATTCCACTACTGGGAATATATCCGAAGAAACCTGAAACACTAATTAAAAAAGAAAATATGCACTCTTATATTCATTGCAGTGTTATTTACAATAGCCAAGATTTAGAAGCAGTCCAAGTGCCCATCAGTGGGTGAGTGAATAAAAATGATGCAGTACATTTACACAATGGAATAATACTCAGCCATTAAAAAGAAGGAAATCTTACCATTTGCAACAGTATGGATGGACCTGGAGAGTATTATGCTAAGTGAAATAAGCCATCCAGAGAAAGATAAATACCATATGATTTCACTTCTATGTGGAACCTAATGAACAAAATAAACAAACAAACAAAATAGAAACAGACTCGTAGATACAGAAAACAGACTGACAGCTGTCAGAGGGGAGGGGTGTTGGAGGGCTGGGTGAAAAAGGGAAGGAATTAAGCACAAAAACACTCATAGGCACACACACCATAATGGTGATTACAAGATGGAAAGTGGGTTTAGGGGGAGGTAGAGGAGGGTAAAGAAGAGATAAATGGTGACAGAAAGAAACTTGACTTTGGATGGTGAACACACAATGCAATATACAGATGATGTAATATAGAATTGTACACTTGAAACCTATATGATTTTAGTAACCAATGTCACCCCAATAAATTCAATACTAATATTTTTAAAAGCCAATATAAAATTTTCTCAAGGTTTTGTCCTTGATTAACCTCACTTTTACACTTTCAAGAGTGGTCTCACCTATACTATTGGCTTAATAACATCACTTTCATGCCAGTGAGTGACTCTCAAATCTACATTTATAACAATAAATTGGTGCATTAGCTCTATATCAGAATCCCAATATGGATCTCCTTCCAGCAAAAAAAAAAGCTATAAAAGACATTATTGGGAATATTGGGGAAATGCACATAGATTGTTTATTAGATAACATCTTAATAATTTTATTTCTTGAGAGTGGTAATTGTATTTTGGATATGTAGGAGAATTGGCTGGTTATTAGAAGATATTTGCCAAAATATAGAGGGGAGAAAAAGAGAGGGAGAGAGAGGGGGAAGGTTATCACATGGGCAAAATGTCAACAGATGGTGAACCTAGTCCAGAGTAGTTTATAGGTATGTATTGTACTATTCTTGCAACCTATCTGTAGGTTTGAAATCTTCAAAAATAATAAGATAGGAAAAGAATTTTTATATCTTTTCTTTCTCCTCTAAGCATAATTGGCTCAAAAATGGTTTCTTTTTTAGTTTTTCTAGGTTTAATCTCTGACACCACCATCCTCCCAGCACCCAGCTTAGCATTTGAGGTTAGTTTATCGCTCGCTCCTCATATTCAACCATTCTCTTCCTTTCACACAAATCTTGATGGCCATTTACATGAATTATTAAAGTTAACATATTTTAATATCATTTTTTCATTCTTTTTTCTCATCTTAGATTGCCTTTCTAAAACGTGAATCTAATCATATCCCTTTCTCCCTGAAAAAAAAAAATGTTCCACTTATGCTGAGAGAAGAAAACCTATACTCATGCACCTCTTTTTATATTCCCTCTGCCTTAATATGGGAACTGTACATAAATATCCACCTATATTCAGAAGCATCTTTTGCTTATGTCTGTGACAAATCTGCTTAGTGCTGGTATACTGAATCAAGAACAATCATTGTATTTAGAAGTATTTTTCTATCTGTTACTGAACATTTAAGAAATATTAAAACCTGAACTGAGAAAATCTATTTATGTGCCTTGGCTGCCTTAGAAATGAGGACACTGTAAACAGTTTGCAATCTAAAGGGGAGGAGTCTGTGCAAAGATACAGATTTCTAATATGCTATGTGGGGTTAGATAATGTTGCCTGGCAGCATCTTTAATCAAATCTTAAAAAGATTGCCTAACAGAACCCAGCAGCCCTTGCTTCCTTTTTGTAAAAGCATGCCACTGTGAATTTGATTAACACCTTTCTCTAATCTCTGTGTTCAACCCAACCCCTTGTTTTATAAATTATTATGATTGGCCAGGGATTAGAATTGGTTTATTTGTTTTCAGGTAAAGCAGATTCAGGGAGTAGAGTTTTTTGGCCTAATCACAGATTTTTTAAAACAAGTACACCCACACATTCTTGTGAACTTGGCAAGTCTTTTGCCTACAAATAGTGATGTTATGATATGCAGAAAAATTATTTTACTCTGAAGTAACTTTAGATTGAGCCATTTTTCTCAGAACATCAAGTGCTATCTTAAAAGATAAAAGGAATTATGGCTCAATTGCCTAGTTAATTTCCTAAAAATTGAGAGCCATTGTCAGGTCAG
The DNA here is from genome assembly GCF_000412655.1 of Myotis brandtii. Lineage (NCBI taxonomy): Eukaryota > Metazoa > Chordata > Mammalia > Chiroptera > Vespertilionidae > Myotis > Myotis brandtii. Next base: position 9,041,428 of record NW_005363247.1, read on the forward strand.
GGAGGGTTATTCATGCACACACCCAATTCCCCTCAACTAGCCTCTAAGCCTTTTTAAGATCCTACCACACTTAAAACACAGACACACACAGCCCAGTACCTGCATGCTCAGTATATGTTCAATAAATGCATAGATCAAGTTCTCCACCTTGTTTTTCTTTCCTTTAGTGTGTGCTAGATATTTTTATTTGAATTATTGCATTCAACTCTCCAGTTAACTTCCCTTTCTGATTATAGCATGGTAGACTTGTGGAACTGGAGAGCTCTCAGGCAACTTCAGGGTTTGTAGGATGCGGCTCTTTATTTCCTAATGAGAACATTGAGGTTAAAAGAAATTAAGACAGTTATCTGAAGTCATGCAATTAAAAAATAGCAATTCTGGAACCAGCCTTAGTCCCAAGTTCCAGTACTCTCTGCTGTACCACACTGAACTGCTTTCCATCAAAGCAACCTTATTGTCTGGTTAAAACACAACCCTGTAAACCTTGGTATAGCCATTTATTTTTGTGCAGAACCTGTTCTTTTGTATCCAAATGAAGAAATATCAATATCTAAGACATATCTATAATAATAAAAGAGTAATATGCTAATTAGATCACACATCCTTCTGGATGACCTTCCAGACAAAGCAAGGGCTACAAGGTGGCCAACGTGGTGGTGGGGCTGAGGCAGAGGCACAATTTTGTGCACCGGGCCTCTAGTATTGAATAATCTAAATATGCACAAAGAAATTCATTGATTGAAAGACACCAACAACCTTTGGCATTATCACAATAAATCATGGAGGGAGAGAAAGTCCTTGAGATTTTTCCCAAGTTGATCCATGCGAAGATTTATGAGGCAAGTTTATTATCTTTAGGATTCCAACTGCAAAGACAGGAGATTAAGAAAAATATATATACACTGACTTTATCTAGTCACTCAGAAACCTTGATTGAGAGTCACCTTTGCTAGACTATGTGACCAGGTCAAGAAATAGGTTGGCATCTTCCAAAGTCTAACAGCCTGGTAAGGTGAAATGCTGTGGTGCTCACTCCCTGTAAAGCACATAACGACATCCATCGCAGTTCGCACAAGGAGGAGTGATTTTTGGATAGTCACTTCTCACATGCATAATAGCAGCTGAACATAAAAAATGTCACTGTGTAGATAATTGATAAGCTCTATCCCCTTTCCCACCCCCCCAAAGAAGTGTTTAAATGAGAAGAGAGACAACTTAAGTCTGAAACAATCTTCTGCAACTGCTTATATAATCTGTAGTTCCATCTCCAATGCATGCTATTTCTGATTTGGAGAAAAACAGATTATCCATAAAAATATTATACTGGAAAACCTTCTTAAACTTGGAAATTTATATTCCCAACTATCAGTAGCTTTCAAAAATTTTTAAATGATATTTGACAAGAGGTAATTTTATATTGTGACTCATGCACACACAAACATAAAACTGGAATCAATTTTTATAACGTAGTATTTACTCTTATGACATGCAACACATTTGGGATATTGTCTATTAAATATTATTTTATTTCATTTTAAGTGTTATTGTCATTACATTCTAAATTGATTTTATAGCCTTTTATTGGGTCATGGCCTTTAGGGTTTTTTTAATGCCATAAATATTAGGATAATGATAACAATAAGACCTGAGTGGTCCTTAGAAATATCCTTTTCTCCAGAAATTCCTTACAAATTCCAAATGGATAGTTTACACTTTAGTGGCTTATGGCAATAAAGATGAATGCAAATGAAATGAAAGTTAGTACAGGTATTTTATGTTTTTGTGTGTGGTATATTAGCTGTGATTCATAACTGTAGAATCAGGCAATTGTTTGTTAGTTACAGACACAAATATTGAGGGTTTTTCCCCCAGAGAGATGAGTTGCTGAGATAAACAGAAGGTAGGAGAAAGAGATAAGAAAGGAGAGTAAGTGATGCAGTTGAGCAAAGATAACAGTAATTAATAAGCAATCTCTACTTCCCCAATCCCAGTAAATAGGGTCATCTGGCCAGGCCTATAATTTAATTCAGTATCTATCCTTATGGTAAAAAGTGAAATTTCTCCACAGACAACACCTGCCTGCACTTTCAAAGCAGAAGCTAACAAACAACAAAATCACTGAAAAGACAGAAATTATAAAGGAGGAATACTTTTCTTTATTTGCTTAAAATTTGTACCTACAAATTCAAAAAACAATAAATAATTTCAATAAATAATTTCATTTAATAATTGCCCCTGTTACCAACATTGTGTAGAGAAAAGATTATGATGATGATGATGATTAAACTTATCAATTTATGTATGCCTAACTTCAATAATATTCAATAAATATTTCATTAATGAATAAATGAAAATCTAAATAAAAAATTTGCAAGTAATTTTTAATATTGCAGTCATCTTATGAAGTCATATCTGAAAAGATAAGTCCAGTTTCTCTAAATATATCTGTTTATCAGTTCATTCAGATTAACTACGTATGATTATTAAATTATTCAAACAATTTTCTTCATTCCAATGTCTTCTTGCCTCTACCAGCAGAAGTTGTTTTATTGCACTTCACAGATGTTGCATTTTTTTTAGAAATTGAAGGCAAGCCCCTCCACCAGCAAAAAGATTACAACTTGCTCTATTGCAATACTCACTTTATTGTGGTGGTCTGGGACTAAACCTGCAATAACTCTGAGATATGCCTGTAGTTCATTCGACTCCCAATCACTAGATGAAATAATATTCTGAAAAAGCAATTATTTATTCTATTACTCTTCTGCCTCATATTTCAGTGTCTTAAGCTTCACATTCAAGGTCTTAAAATTGGCCATAAAGACCTCCCTAACCTGGATCTTGCCGATCTATCCCACCTAATTCCACAGTTCTCCTCTTACACTCAACATATCTGTCCCATTGAATACAAATGGGTCTGCATCTCTGCCTTTGCTAATGTTCATCCCTCTTTCAAGAAAGGTTTCCCATTGCCTCAGCACCTATCAAATCCTACCCTTTACTTACAGAAATTCAAGTCTTAGCCAAACTCTTTCTTCATGACTTTCTAGCCTAGGAATAAAAATGGAGACCATGTTTGCATTAGCTATATATTCTGCATAGCATGTCACTCTATAATTTAGTGACTTAAAATAACAATAAACATTACTATTTCTCTGTGTTTATGTGGGTTAGGAATTTAGAAGGGGATTGTGTGAGTGTTTCTGGCTCAGTCTCTCATGAGATTTCAGTCAGAGGTTGGCCAGCCTATAGTCATCTGAAGATCTGACTGAGGACAGAAGATTTGCTTCCTAAGTGATTCCTTCACATGGCTGGCAAATGCTGGCTTTCAGTGGGAGACCTCAGTTACTCTCCCATAGGCCTCTCCACAGGGTTGTTTGAATGTCCTAAGACGTGGAGGCTGGCTTCCCCTGGGGTGACAATCCAAGAAACATCAATGCTTCCTATAACCTAGCTTAGAAGTCACACACCACCACTTCCACAGTATTCTACTGGTGATGTGGGTCAGCACTGATTTACTGTGTAGGGATTCAAATCAAGGACATGAATATCAGGAGCCAAGGAGTATTAGGAGGCACCTGGGAGGCTGGATATCACAGCATTGATTGTAATCAACAACCTCTTTAGGGCTCTGCCTCTATCTACTGTATGAAATCCTTAGAGTCCATTAAATCTCCCCTAATATTTTCTGAAAGTATCTCATGTGGATTCAAGCACAGAGTTCTTTCAAATACCATGCAATTACTGCCATTTTTTTCTCTTTTGTTCCATTACTGGCACTCAGTAGTGTAATCTGCTACCCAGGCTTCAGTCTTATAAAACATTTTTCTTCCAGGTCTGGCACAAATCCTGAATATGCACCAAAAAGGTGTCCTGCTGGGCTAAAACCTCTGCTGTGCCAAACATGATGTGTTATTCAATGTTGCACACACCATAGAGACCACCTGTATGCCAGCTGCCTTCAGGGAGCCAGCAGTGTGGAACTGTGTGCTCTCTGCATAGGTAATAGAGAATCCCCAATAAGTCTTTGTGTCATACACCATTGGGTATGGAATGGCCATACCCAATTGATTTCAGACTTTATACAGCTCTTTAAATAGCTCTTTCAAATATTACTTGGTTCTTCCTAGCACCCAACCTGTGACCTTTGGGGCTTAAGGACGAGCTGAGTGATAGACACTGTTCTATATTAAAAATGAGTCTTTTCAGTATTGATGATACTATTGGGCACAGATCTATGCCAGGTTGCCTTGTTCTTTGTAATAGTTATTTCCCAGGAGGTTTGCTAGAAACATTAAAATCTGCCTTTGGTAGATCTCTATAACAAGAGTCCTAAAATGTGTTCAATTTAGGCTCACCTGGGATTGCTGCTACACTTCTCCTTATAACATCCTTTAAAGGTCTCTATCCCTGGAAATGGGCAATCTTTTTATGAGAATAAACTGAGCCTTTTCCTAGGCTTGATTCTGAGGGATGATGAGATTTACACAATAAATACCCGGAAACCACCTGTGTAAAAACTTTCAGAAGTTCTGATAACAGAAGTATTGTAATCCATCTTGATTCAGAGCATCTTTGTCAACCTCTTTGAAAAATTAATTATTTGTAGACTAGCCTTCTCCATTCCCTCATAGTACCATTTAGGGAGGCAAAGAAACTAATGATATAGTCCATGGGCTTTGAAGTCAGACAGACTGAGATTAAAAGCTCAGTTTGTCCACACAGTAGTTAAATAAACTTGGTCAAGTTACTAAGTATTATTTTCCTCATCTGATATCATACAGTTATTGTAAGAATTACATAAGACTATTTAGGTCTGTGCTTGACAAATATGTGCTTACGAACATTAACTATTATCATTATCATCATGATCATGATTGATGCTGGCCCTTCCTTATCAAAGCTTCCTGGCATTCTGGAAAAATCCTCTTTTGTAGCCTGGGAATTCACAGTGAGCTGAAGTCTAGCTGATTCTCCGGGCCACTCCATCAGCTATACCCTTTTTGTTCCCATCGTCAAATTTCACTTTTGGATCTTCAGGGCACAAATAATTGGAGGGGTGAATTTTAGCTCACCCCTTGTCTTTATTGTGGGTTCTAGAACTTTGACAATAGAATTCTGCCTATGAATCAGTTTCAAAGGCAGGTTACTAGGGTCCTTGGTCACATTCTCTGCTCTGCATTTTCTTTTTCAAAATAAATAATGGAGAAGGAGAAAGTCCTTGCCTTCATTCTACTCCCTTTCCTCAGAATTCAGCAGTCAAAAAGACCTCAGAATTCAGTCACAACATCACTTTGAGAAGGGGGATATATTGGTTAAAATTTAGAACCTGAGTCCCACTCCAAATTTACTGAGTCAGGATACAAGGATGTGAAACTTAAGAATGAATATATATATATACTATATATATAGTATATATACCATATTTTTCCATGTATAAGATGCTATTTTTTTTCTAAAATTGTTAGACTACAAATTGAGGGGCATCTTATACACAGAAGTCAGCTGAGGAGGGAGCCACACAGGTGCGTAGCTACCCATACCTTGTCAAACAGGCTTCCTCCAGTCACAAGCCTTATTGTTACTGAAGTCAGCTGATGCCTAATTGGAGGTGGAGGTGGAGAGTGCGCAGATGCAACAAGGACTGGAGCCTTCTGAGCTCATAAAGATGTCAAAAATAAAACGATGAATACTAGTAAGCAACTATCTTACTCTGCAAAAGTAATGTAAAAATTCAAAGTGAATGTAATCAGCTATGCAAAAGAGCATGGAAATAGAGATGCAGAGAGACAATTTGGACCTCCTCCCACTGAGTGTATGATAAGACAGTGGAGAAAACAGGAAGAAAAACTCTTTAAGATGCCAAAAAGAAGGCCTTAAGAGGAAAACCAGCAAAATGTTTAAAATATTGATTTCTTAATTTTGTGTTGGAAAAGTGGAGGGGTGTCTTATACACCGAAAAATACATGTGTTTTTTTCTCCTCTACTCCAGTCTATCCCTGCTGCACCTAGTACAATAATATCCCAGGAATAGCCATGACCCCTACTCTACCCACACCTGTTCACAATCATTTGTGCCTCTCATTATCCACACCTATTAGTTGGTTATTCAATGCCTTCTACCTTTAGGCCACACTTACTTTAGAAAAATTATTTCCCATGTCTTTCTTTATATATTTATCTCAAGTCCAACTTCCCAGTTGTGGTTCCATGTTCTATATTTCCCAAAGAGCTGCCTCTCTGCCTTTATTCATGTTTTTTATTTTAAACCATTAACAGCCTTTCCTTTTACCTTCCCAAATCCACATTCTACCCATTCTTGAAGACTCATTTAATACCTCAATCCCTTCATTAAGTCATTCTTTTTATTTTTTTATTTTTTAAAAAATTCAAGTATAGATGACATACAATATTATATTAGTCTCAAGTGTCCAGCACAGTGATTCAACATTTATGTACCTTTTGCAGTGATCACCATGATAAATCTAGCAACCATCGACCCTCATACAAGAAATTTAATCCTATGGCCATGTGACTATCCAGGGTTTAAAATACTTATTTGCACGTCTTCAAGCATCCCCCCCATAATCATAAACATTATCTGCCCTGAGAGAGGAGATGCTATTTTCTATGGGCCCTGCTGTCTTCTATCGGCACCCTTCTCTTTCTCCTGCCTGTTCTTACCTCCTTTGACAAGGCCTGAGAGGAAAGTTCCAGCCAGGGGCAAAAGACTTCCCCTGAGGCTGGCAGGGCTTCTCTGATCTCTCAGAGAAGATCATCAATTTTCTCCTAGAGACTGAACAGCCTTACTGCCTGCCGGCAGCAATATTTTTATACTGTTTAGACCAGTTTTCTGGTGCCATGCCTAGGCTTGATGCTCCATGAATGATCTCTGACAGTGCACAGTATTCTCTCCATGGTCCTGCCACTAACCACAAGGCAGTTAGTTCTAATCTTTGGGTAGTAATTAATCCATGCTCCAAACAGATGCTGTACTTGGGTAATTACCGACAGAAGCCCAAAGAATGTAATTGTTGTCTTATAGGACACATCAACCTAAGAATTTTTTTAAAAAGTCACAATGGAAATATATTCTTTTCCTACTTTGGCTTCCTTTCATGGTAGTAGAATTTCTAGAATTCCTTCTTCTAGGTGCTCATGAATAGAGACATCTCAGCTCTCATATTGCTCTTGCTGGTCCCTCCTTTCCTGCTCTGGCCCTGACATCTACAGTGGCCCAAATGGCTTCTGTCTGTGAAGCCCCCTCTGTGCCACTCCCCACTGGCAGGGAAGGCAGTAGCATTTTACACTGGTGCCCACTGGAGTGTGTGGTACTTTAGATGCTCCAGTTGGCTGGGAAGGTCCCTCTTCCCCATGGCAGAATCACACCTGGGAGCACACCCTGAGGCAGTGCTGCTCTGGGGTCAGTATATCACCTCCCAGACATTTTCTCCACATTCCTATTTCCCCAGGCCAAGCAGACCATCTGAGTGAAGTGCCAAGCTCCCTTCACTCCTTTTCTGACACCAGGGCTTGGCTAACGGAATGAGTGTCCTTAGGAAGAGTTCATTTTCAGGATGCTATTAAGTGTTCATACAGATATATTCTCAGCATATTCACCTTGTTACTGTCGTGGGCATACTCAAGTTTTTAAACTCTTAGAGTAAATAAATAAAGCTTTGCTTCGTTTCAAATCTCCCCTTCCCCAACCTCTACCTCTACTGACCTATAGGAAGTACTCAAAATCCAAGACTTAGTTGAAAGCACAGCCTTGAGTCATTTACTATGTCCTGTGTGTGTGTGTGTGTGTGTGTGTGTGTGTAAATAAAGGTTTGCTTCATTACAAATCTCCTCTTCCCCAACCTCTACCTCTACTGCCCTATAGGAAGTACGTACTCAAAATCCAAGACTTAGTTTAAAGCACAGCCTTGAGTCATTTACTATGTTGTGTGTGTGTTTTTTATGCGCATATAAGATCCTCAAGGCTGGGGTATTTGCTATCTACTGCTGGGTGACATAAAACAACAAACATTTATTATTTCAGTTTCTGAGTTGGGAATCTAGGAGCAGCTTAACCCGGTGGGTCTGTTTCACAGCCTTTCAAGAGGCTGCAGTCAAGGTGTTGTCAGGGCTGCAGTTATCTCAAGGTGAACTGGAGGAGAAGTCCCTTATAAGATCCTCAAGGCTGGGGAATTTGCTATCTACTGCTGGGTGACGTAAAACAACAAACATTTATTATTTCAGTTTCTGAGTTGGGAATCTAGGAGCAGCTTAACCCGGTGGGTCTGTTTCACAGCCTTTCAAGAGGCTGCAGTCAAGGTGTTGTCAGGGCTGCAGTTATCTCAAGGTGAACTGGAGGAGAAGTCCCTTACCAGCTCACTCACGTGGCTGCTGGCAGGCCTCAGGTCCTTGCTGACGCTTGAATGAAAATATAAGTTCCTCATCAAATGGGTCTCTCCATAAGGTTTCTCACAATAAGGCAGCTCAACTCCCTCAGAGTGAAGGCTCCAAGAAACAGAGATACAGACAGAAAAAAGACAGAGAGAAAGAAAAAGAAAGAGAAGTGCTCAAGACACTTATGCCTTGTTAAATGGATTGTGTGTATATGACTTCATTATAATTTGACATTATTTCAGGATAGTCACTTTATAGTGTTTATTAGGAAATTCTAATAGGTGTGCTAAAGTAGAATTCTTAGGAAATGGCATATGACAACTATGTGAATGTTAAATTAATTTATTGCCATCACACTAAACAGCAAAATACCAAATATATCCAAAGTAATTGGCTGTTCAAAATCACATGTTTTCAAAGTACTCTGTGGTTAAGCTATAAACTGTTTATTAGCTTAGCAATGGCAAAATAGGATAGATTTATACTAAAATGTTTTACAAAATATTTTTGCCAAAAAATAAGGATTTTCCTTGGAATGATTTGTAAAAAACTTTAAACAAAGCCATACCACAAACAAGGCCACCAATTTAATGTTTCAACAGTTATGCTTTACTGTGGTAAATGAAATAATGCCTCCCACCAAGATGCAACTTCCTAATCCCTGGAACCTGTGAATGTCACTTTATATGGCAAAATAGACTTTGCGGATATGATGAAATTAAGGATGTTGAGAAGGAAAAATTATTCTGCATTATCTGAATGGACCCAGTGTGATCACAGGATCCTTATAAGAGAGATATAGAGGTTGTCAGAGTGACACTGACAGTGATTTGATGACAGAAGCAAGAAACAAAAAGATGTGAAGATGCTACATTGCTGGCTTTGAAGACAGAGGATAGTGGCCCCAAAGCAAGGACTATAGGCAATCTCTCAACGCTGGGAAAGTCAAATAAATGGGTTCTCTCAGAAAATCTCTAGAAGAAACCAGTCCTGCTGACACCTTGATCTTTTTTCCAGTGAAATTGATTTTGAACTTTTGGCCTCCAAAATTGTAACTGAATAAATTTGTGTTGTTTTAGGGCCTAAAACATTGTTCTCCAACAGTGGTCGGCAAACTCATTAGTCAACAGAGTCAAATATCAACAGTGCTTCTTCAAAATAGACTCGCCCAGGCCGAAAACAGACTTCTGCGCATGGGCCACAAAGTTTCAATTGCACTGTATGTGCACCCGCACGTGGTATTTTGTGGAAGAGCCACATTCAAGGGGCCAAAAAGCCGCATGTGGCTCTCGAGCCGCAGTTTGCCGACCACGGTTTTAGGCCCTCAAGTAATTTATAGTAATGCATTACAGCTGTGATAAGAAACAAATACACTTCTAAATGAAACAGTGAGAGGTCTCTCTGCGTTTTCACACGTATTTCATGATGGATTATACCTCTTGACGGTTTTTCAATGGACACATAGCCCAGCTCTCCAAATACACAGACAGACAACACTTCCACATGATTAAAGGCCTGGACAAAGAGGAGATTCCTCCTTAAGGTGACCTGCCCCAACTCAGGGCAGTGGTGGGGCTGGGAAGAAAACTGTGGCATAGATCCTCCCTGAAGGAACACGTGGGAGAAGCCCTTGCAGCAACCTTCCTGCCATTGCCAGTGGGCAGAGCCCAGGAGCATAGCCACTGCTGTACCCATAGTAATCCATGGATTTGGGCAGATAATACAGTGCCTCTATCCCTGGAGAGAATGAGGGGTTTTCACTCATCTCTACAAATAGCTATAAACTAAAGAGTAAGAAACATATTTGTGTCTCCCACGGTCCAAGTGATGCACTCCAATGCTCCCCTGAACACTGCATTACATGCTGAAATGACCATGAGATGAAATTTCAAACAAATTCTTGGAACTCATGTTAGAGAGAGTTGGAATATGAAAGAACTTATTTCACAAAATAGGTATACCTTCCCTAAAAGGGCTCCATACAATCTCAAACAATCAGTCTAATTTATGAGACAAAACTTAAACATATTTCTAGCCACTGTGGGATTAATTATTTTATTCAGAGACAAAGACATTTTAGTATGACATTTCGAGATCCACTTGTTCATGGAAAATGAAAGGTGACAGATCCTCTTATAAAAAAGGAGAGGTCTCCAAGGGAACCTCAGAAAATGTCCAGAATTGAAAGTGAGTGACAGCCCTAGGGGATCAGCTAACTGTCAGGGAGTGGAGGTAGTAGGCAGAGAGCATTTTCAGCTCTTAACTGGGTTTCAGTAGCTGAGCTCTGACAATATACCCAACTTAAGAAAGGATTCAGGGTTCAGTGGGCCAAAAAGGAGCATTGAAGCTCAATGCTGAGATAGGGAACTGTCTCCAGATAGTGAACTGTCTCAATTCTGAGATAGTGAACTGTCCCCCTCTCCTAGCTGACAACACAGAGGGGCTCCTGGCAGGCATGGCTGCTGTGCCTATTCTATAGCCAGACAGGCACTTCCAGTGGTGGTGCCCAGCACAGACACACTGTATAAAATGAAAATCCTTGTGGTTTAATGCTCAACAGAATCTGTCAGGGTCTTGTCCTGAATCCCACAGCACACTATTCCTTTGTCTTTAGGAGTAAGGAGAAGCCCCTGGTGACTCCATAGAAAGTCTCCCATGAAAAAATAAGGGCTCTGCTGATAGCACCTGCCTTCAGAACAACCTGTGCCCCATGCAACTGCCCTCATAAAGTTGGACTCTGGAGCTATGATGCCTGTCTATCAAGGGTTCCCCACATTCTCCTGGTCCTCAGTGTCTCCTTACAAGAGATTCATGACATCATCATCACCAGAGAGACCCATAGCTATGCTTCTTCTCTGAGCATTGCCATCAGCACTGCCTGCAGACCCTGAGGAATGCTATCCCTAGACAAGAAACTGGTAGTTCTTAATTGAAAAGCCCAAAAGCCCAAAAAATCCACTCAAGGATGTCCACTGGCTCCTGGGTTTTTCTTAGTGAACACTTTGAGTGACTTACAGATTTTCCATGTCACTCACAGATTCTTTAGAAAGAAAAAAGGTTTATTGGAAATACATCCCAAAACAGAACACTTTAGCAATTGACATCCCTGTCTGCTGCACCCAGGTTTTAGTTCACTCTGATCTAACCCAGGACATACATCAAAGATGAAAACCAGTGTCCCAACATCAGAGTGCAGGCCTCCACGCTGGTGGAAGTACACCCGGGGCCTGCACCTTCAGGATCTTGGTCCCAGTCGTGGACATCTGCCACATGAGGAAGCAGGAGTTTCTGATCCCTGGAGACATCCAGGTCCGGTGCTGTTGCAGGATGTATAATGTTATCACTGCAGCCTTGACCACTGGGGCAAAGGCAGGCACACTGAGTTCCTGCTGGGGAAAATAGGAATGTTTTAAAAATAATTTTTTACTTTGGAAATTACAGTTGACATACAATATTTCATTTGTTTCAGGCGTCCAACATAGTGATTAGACATTTATGTAATTTACAAAGTGATCACCCGATAAATCTAGTAAGATGGGAGTATTTTCTAAGGGCTCCAACTCTCAAATCATGTATGGGTCAGACTGCATAAACCATCTAGCAAATCTTAGTTTTGCAAGAAGCAAAAGAAGTAGTAGAAAAGATTGCCTGACATTCCCCATCTTTACAAATAGCCACCAAATATTATGGCTGCCTGCCAACCTGGTCAGGGACAGACATGAAATCAAAACAGCTAATAAAACTTCTTGCTGTCACTGCTTGCTCCCAGGACGTCACCCTAATCAGCTTCGATGGGGATCTGCCCCTCCTCCATGACTTGCTGTCATGGGGGGTGGGGGGGAGGGGCGTGGACCATGCTGCCTCCATCCTGCACCTTGCCGCCTATCGGTGCTAGCCACCACTACACTGTTCACCAAGGAAATCTTCCACATGCCATCCAGCAATGACTATGGACTCCAGCTCAGGACCTATTCTAAAAAGCGTTGTTTAAATTCTTTGGCTTTTATATCCTCCTGTCTGCTAATCTTTAGACACAAACCTGTAGCCAGATGGAGTACATTAACCAAACCATGTGGCAGAAAGAGTAACTACTCAAATTAACCCCCCGTCAGAAGAAAATGTAAAATACGTGGCCAGAAACACAATTACGGGCAGGACCGGATACATATTTGCAAGGCCCAAGTGCAAACTGAAAATGTGGGGCTGCTGGGGGAAAAAGAAAAATTAAGAGTTTCAAGACGATGACAGCAGAGCATTAAACCAAGCATGAGCCCTTCTAAGCATGGGGTCCTGTGCAACTGCACTGGTTGCACATACATGAAGCCAGCCCTGATTGAGGGGAATCATTTTCTACTTCCTGAATTACCACTTTTCACCAAGGACTCACCAGAACATGGCAAGGCTTTCTACGCAACAATCCACAAGAAGCCTTAGCCCACGCCAACGGGAGAAGAGAGCCTGCGGGTGATGAGGCTGTAACCTGCTATTCTTCTGAGCCTGACCCAGCACTACTGCTCCACCTGGGCTATTACCTTAAAAAGAAAAAAAGGTCCTGATCTAGGAAGAAGTTCCAGACACCTCCCAACTATTCTCAACTTGCTTGTGCTTGTTCTGGTCTCTCTAGTTTCTGCCTTCCTGGCTCCACAACTCAGCTTTGATATCTGATTCTGGCATCTTCTCTTTGGTAACCTTCCAGATGCCCCCTTCTGACTTCGCAGACTCTAGTTTCTGGCACTGGTTTCAGTCCTGCTGGCTCCTCAGGTTTTAATATCCCACATTTTACGTGAGCAACTTTCTGTTGCCTCCCCTAGTCCCATGTACTCTCACTGGTCAAACTACCCTTTTCTCTGCTAACTAGGAATAACAATATAATCAGAAGATACCATAGGTAGCTGTAAGCTAATTAATTTCATTCAAAAGAGCTGGTAAAATACCATTACCATGTTTTTTACTTGTCTACTTTACTCCTTCTTGAAATTCTCTTTTCTTACCTTCTTTGACACTATACTCCCCTTGCCTGCCTCATGCTTCACCAAAATGCTTTTTTAGTTCTAACCAGCCCTCCCCCTTTTTCTCTGCTTCCTCCATCTCTAGCAGCACAATTATCATCTTCTTTCCTTCGTTTGCCATAAATGCTGGGATGACCCAGTGTTCGTTCCCGAGCTCTCGTCTCTTTTCTGTGACCTTTTATCAATTAATGACCTTCCAACTTTTATATCCATCCCTGACTTCTTCCTAAATTACTTACATATTTCACTGCCTTCTTCATGGATTCATATATTTTGCTTATCAAAGAGGCACAGGTATTTTCTCTGACTCTAAATACTGTTACTCCCTCAGTCTTCCTGGTCTCAATAAAAGGAACTATCAAATATCTCAAGCTCAAAACCAAGCAATCATCATTTATTCTGCTCTCTCCATTACCTGTTTGATCCAGTCCATCAGTAAGATCTACTGGCTCTACTTGCAAATGTATCTTTGATTGATACACTTCTTGCCAAAGCCTCTGCCTTGCCTGAGTTCCGTCAATTCCTTCCTGAATTACAGCCATAGCCTTCTAAACACTTCCTTTGGATACTTTTACCCACTAAAATCTCTCCAAATAAGACCAGAGTGATCTTTTAAAAAAATAAATCAGATAATGTAATTGCTCTACTTAAAACTCTCCAATGTGTTCCCATTGCATTTAAAATGAAATCCAGATGCTTTACAATTCTCACGCTTATCTCTCCCACTGCCTTTTAACACTCTTTCCTTCATCAATTTGTTTAATAACACTGCATTTCTCTCTTTTCTCAATCACACCACAGGGACTTTCACCTTGCTTTGTCTCATTACTGGAATATTTTTTCCATATCTTCACATAGTTGAAACCTTCTCATTATCACCTTTGCTGGCCATCCTATTAAATATTGCTTGTCCTAAGTATCTGATTTCTCTATATCATCCCCCACACTGCTATGTTTTGTTTGTTTATTAGGGTAAAAGCCTTTTTTTTTTTGCCTAATGCAGCATTTTGTGCCAAGCGCTTAGAGGAATTAGCACATAGTATGTATTCAATAAATATTTACTAAACAAACAAGTACACAGAATTATGAGATGGACTGTGACACAATAATATGTGGGTCAGTTTACTACAATCCATAGGCCAAATGTGGCCACCCTTGTTTTGAGAGGTAACATTTGGTTGAAATACAACCATATCCCCTTGTTTACAAATTGTCTACAGTGGCTTTTAATTGTCTATTCAGCAGAGCTGAGTAGGTGCATCTGAGACCATACATCTTTTTTTTTGAGAACATAGTATTAATTTTATTAAACATTATTCACCTTATGCTTATGGTGAGACCATACATCTTGCAGAGCTTTATAGTTACTATCTGGCTCTTTATAGAAAAAGTTTGGTGAGCCTTTCAATGATATATGCCAGGTCACATTGCCACTCAAATTAAAAGAAATAAAGAGGCATTGTTTAACCTAAATATACTGAAAGAAAACTGTAGTCATGTGCCTTTCCTAGAGGTGTTGAGGACACTATTTGAGGAAAAATTAAGTCAAGCAAAATGTGATATAAAATAGAAGATTCCAGGGTTGGAGAAGAAAGGATAAAATTTTGTTAGCAGTTTGAACCTATTTAAATATAGGAACTAAGACTTAAAACTATGCAAATTTTATTAATAGAACAAAAATTTAGTAAGAACAACAAACCTTGATAATATGACTAACAATAATAAGGGAGAGATATAGGATTAGTTCTAAACATATTCTCCTTAATAATAATCATAGCAAGCTGACAAGGGTACCAAGATGATTCAAATGGGGAAAAAATAGTTCTTTTCAATAAATGGGGCTGGGTAACTGAATATTCATATGCCAAAAAAAAAAGTTAGACCCCTGCCTCAGAACATACAGTAAAATTAATTCAGCATGGATCAAAGGCCTATTGTAAGAGCTTAAACTATAGAATTAGTAGAAGAAAACATAGACTTATGTCTTCATAACTTAGATTAAGCAATGACTTTTTTAGATAAAAACACAAGCAATCAATGAAAAATAAATAAATTGATCTCCATCAAAATTAAAACAACAAAAAATGTTTGCACTTCCAGGACCCTGTCAAGAAAATGAAAAGACAATCTACAAAAGGGGAGAAGATATTTGCAAATCATATATGATAAGAGTCTAGGATTTAAAATATATAGAGAACTTTTGTAACTCACCAATAAAAAGACAATCAAATATTAAAATGAGCAGAGGATTTAAATTAACATTTTTAAAGATATACAAATTGCCATAAAAAACATGAAAAGATGCTCAACATCATTAGTTACTAAATAAATGCAAATCAAAGCCACAATAACATATTACTTCACACACACTGGGATGGCTGTAATAAAATAGATAATAGCAAGCTATTGCAAGGATGTGGAGAAATTAGAGCCCTCATACATTGCTGGTGGGAATATAAAGTAGTTCAGCTGCTTTGGAAAACAGTTTGGCATTATTCAAATGGTTAAACATAGAGTTTTTATATAACCCAATAATTCCGCTCCTACGTATATTCCTAAGAGAATAGAAAACATATGTTCACATTAAAATATATATACATTTTTGTAGCAGCATTATTCATAATAGCTAAAAAGTAGAAAAAATTATTGTCTATCATCTGAAGAATAGATAAACAAAAACAATGGGTGAAACATATGGAATATTCATACAATAAAATATCATTTGACAATAAAAAGAAATTAAGTACTTATACAACACAAATGAACGTTGTAAACATTGTGTTAAGTGAAAGAAGAAAAATCTTTATACAGTATGATTCCATTTATATGAAAACTATTTGGTTAAGCTTGTATTAATCTACAATAAATTGAACTAAGTAATACTCTCCATTTAATTTGACTGTCAGGCTCAAGCAAAAAATGGATGAATCCTTTAAAATTAAATGGTTATATAATAGAGACCACAATCCCTATAGTCTTTAGGTCTATAATTGAAGCACTAATCTCCATCATTGCCCTCAGGATGTGATACTTTTAAAAAAATTATATCCAGTTCAGGGAGACAAGCAGAACAGTTTCAGAGATTTCTACTTAGTGTTGGCCTTCTTCACTGGTTTTTCACAGGTCAAGAATTCACTGTGAGTGTTATCCAACTGCCAAGAGTACCAATCCCTATTATACACTCAGGGACTAAGGAAATAATAACCAGGTGGCTCCACCCATGGACCTAATAGCCACAGTAAGCCTGACTTTAGTCAGGACTCTGTCTATTATTACTTGGGCCCTGTTACTCCCTACTTTCCAAGAGAGCCAAGCTTTGAGTCTCCTAGTGTGGATATCAACTCGAATTCTGAGTGCAATAATTCTCAAAATGTTCGGGTATTTCCCTCTCCCCAGTTTAAGGCACTGCAGTAAGTTATTATGGGCCTTTTGGGAGGGTGGAGTAGGGGAATCATCACAGTATATACTCACTCTGGGGTTGCAGGTCTCTCCTCCTAGGGATCTTAACACCTCTTTTGTTAATAGACTTTGTATTTGAAAATCAGCTCAGATTCAGAAACAGAACAAGAAAATAGGACTGTTTATTGAAGTGACTGCCCTCAACCTCCTGTTCTTCCATTCTTACCATCTTCCGGTTGTAGATATTAAGCAGCACCCTTGTTAGTTGCCCATCTATTTTGCTCATGTAAATATCATTCTCTATTAACCATCTCTACAAATCTTGATTGCCCTGCTGATCTCTCTGGTTGTCACAGTAATTGTGACCTCCTGGTTTCTGGCTGTAAGCAGTGCCCCCTGGTGTCTTATTTTGGTGCCTCATAATCTACCTGGGTAGTAAAGAGCCCAGGTCTATAAGCCCCTCTCCTGCTATGAGCTCTTGCCTACAGAGAAGATCCCTGAACTTCTTGGTGATGCTGGTGCCCCTTTAAAATTAAATGGTTATATAATAGAGACTGGTGCCCCTCTCACCAGCACATGCCTCATGGCCTTGGTGATGGGACTTAATCATCTGGTGGGTCTTCTGGCCTTATGCATATATCCCTTCCAGTATGTTCACCTCCCTAAGGTTCTTTATTCCTTTCTCTACCTTATACCAGAGAAATTCAGGAATTTCAGCACAGACCTTTGATATTTTCAAACATTTAACAGCCCCCCCCCAACAGTGAGTTTGTCCCATTCCCTGAAGTCCTTGCAAGGTATTATTAAATCACCTGTCCTGAGAAAGTACCACCAGGCAAATGACTTTTTGCTTATTCTGTCTTGTATTCTGGCTCCCTTAATCAAATAACCTTAAAGCCTAACCTCAAGGATTCTTCACAGGTCCTGTGGAGCTCTGTGACTTATCAAATATAAAAGCGAATTCTTGCCTCTTTCTTGGTGTGCACTCTTTGTCCTCCCTTATGAGGCTCACATGTCCCCAGGTGAGATATACTGACATTTATGTCTCATGATCAGACTGCTAGCTAGGAGAGGAGATGGGACAGCTCATTCGGGGAATATGTATTGCATTCCTGGGGAGAGGGTTTGGCAATATCTTTCTGCAGAGTTCTTCAGAGAAAAGGAAGTCACTTCTGGAATTTAGAGGTCTACACAACTCAAATCATCAGGATCATCCACCAAGTTATTTCCAACTTATGTTTCAGGTTCCCAAGTGTGATATTGTGATTATTAATAAAAAAATATATATTTGGTTTTCATCTCATTAAAACTATTACTATTGAAATTTCCTAAGTGATGAGAGCAAAAAGGTGACTTTTGTTATGTTAATGAGGTGACTTTTGGAAAGCACCTAAGGTGAGGGCTGGTTGCTAGGAGGACCAACTATGTGATTAGAGGGCTGGAACTTTTAGTCCCACACACCTGACCTCTGAGAAGAGAGAAGAAAGAATGGAGGTTGAGTCCAGTCACCAATGGCCCATCAGTTAGCCCAGCGGTTCTCAACCTGTGGGTCGCGACCCCTTTGGCGGTCGAACTACCCTTTCACAGGGGTCGCCTAAGACCATCCTGCATATCAGATATTTACATTATGATTCATAACAGTAGCAACATTACAGTTATGAAGTAGCAACGAAAATAATTTTATGGTTGGGTCACAACATGAGGAACTGTATTTAAAGGGCCAGAAGGTTGAGAACCACTGAGTTAGCCAATCATGCCTATGTAATGAAACCTCCATAAAATCCCAGATGGGGGAGTTTAGAGAGCTTCTGGTTGGTGAACACATAACATGGCAAAGTTAATCAATAAGTGTATGTGTTTTGACTGCTCCACTGACCA
Organism: Myotis brandtii; assembly: GCF_000412655.1. Lineage (NCBI taxonomy): Eukaryota > Metazoa > Chordata > Mammalia > Chiroptera > Vespertilionidae > Myotis > Myotis brandtii. The sequence continues at coordinate 9,060,108 of NW_005363247.1, forward strand.
GCCATTCTTCCATCTTTCTCCCTCTCCTCAGGCCTATGTATTCCCTGAGACACAGCAATACTGAAATTAGGCCAGTTAATAACCCTACATGACCTCTAAGTATTCAAGTGAAAGGATGAGTTGCATGTCTCTCACTCTATTTTTTTATTGAATTTATTGAGGTGACATTGGCTAATAAAATATACAGGCTTCTGGTGTGAAAGGACAAGTTGCATGACTGTCACTTTAAATCAAAAACTATAAATGACTAAGTTTAGTGAGGAAGGCATGAAATCTACTGGTCAAGGTGCTATAAAGATTGTTGAAATGACAAAAAAGTATTTAGAATATTATAAAAACTTAGTTGATAAAGCAGCAGTAGGTTTAGGAGAATGGACTCCAATTTTGAAAGAAGCAATATGTGGTAAAATGCTACCAAGCAATATCATATGCTACAGAAAAGTTGTTCATGAAAGAAGTCAATCGATGCAGCGAATTTCATTGTATAATTTTTAGAAATTGCCACAGCCACCTCAGCCTTCAGCAACCACAACCATGATCAGTCAGCAAAACCCTTTCCTAAAGGCTCAGATGATGGTTAGCACTTTTTAGCGATAAAGTTAAGGTGGATAAGAATAAGGAGTCATTTAGTTTACGTGTTCCATCTCCTTTTCATTCAATCAGTCCAACACAGAGCAGCTGGTGCAAGAACTCTAGAGCAGAAACAAACTGGGAGAATTTGAGTAACAGAGGGAAGGCCAGCATGGCTAGAGAGTAGATACAAAGGAAATAGAGGCAGGTGAGGTAGAAGATTGATTTTTATAGAGAGTTTGTAGGGGTTTTTTTATAGGTTTAGGGCTTTTATATGGAGTTTGAGTTTTATCCTAGGTAATCTGAAGAGCCATTGGAGGGTTTTTAAGCAGAATGGTAGTATAAAATGATTTATGTTTCCAATTTGAAGGAATATTTTATTGGGGTTCCTAAACATGGAATGAGTTTTAGGTACTCACTGGCACTACCAAAAACAATATACCAACAAAATCCTTAGAAGAGAAGGAAATAATGTTCAACCTTAAGCAGTACTTATTTACTCAAACATGTGACTAGAATAAGTAATAAATACCCTATAAATTTGGTGAGTATCTAAGTTATCATTAATGTATAATTAGCTCTCATTTTCCATATAAGAGAATTAGACTACTATAGATAAAGGAACTTCCTCAAGATTTCAGCATAAGTACAGAAAAGTAAAACCCATGTGTTTTTCACCTCTCTTCTCAGTTTTGTTTTGTTTTTAATTGTTGGTTTCAGAGAGGAAGGGCGAGAGAGAGAGAAACATTGGTGATGTGAGAGAATCATTGATTGAATGCCTCCTACACACCCACACTGGGGATCAAGCCTAAAACTCAGGCATGTGCCCTGACCAGGAATCAAACATGACCTCCTGGTTGATAGGCCGATGCTCAACCACTGAGCCATGCAGTCTGGGCTCTCTTCTCAGTTCTAACCACAACAGTAAAGCCCCTGTGCTTCATAAGAATTAAGAATATTAGTTGTTAAAAGGAGGAGAAGGAGAAGAAGAAAAACAATTATTAATTGAGTTAAGATGTAAATTAAAACTACATTAGTCTTTTTCTTAATTCAAACCACTTTCAACCAAAGATTTATCTAGCTGTCTTCATTTCTTTGTTTTTTATTGTTTATTTATTTACCTTTTCCCAAATTTGATATGAGATAGTTTTTAACTGAAACATTATATAATATTTTAGGAGAAAATAAATTGGAAAGAAAAAAATGAGGAAGGTGAAAATAAGGCTAGAAATATGAACTAAAGACAGGGAAAGGCAGCAAACTGTAAAAATTAGGAGCCTAGCTTTATCTTACTTGCTGACTAATTGTTTTTGAAGAACATGTGGGATTATGCAAACAAAGCATTTAGGGGTGAATAAAAATGTCCCTCTAACCATCTTAGATACAAAACCAAGAGGGAAATCTAATGACCACACTGTAAAGCATCATGGTGCGATGACATAGCTATACATCAAGTTTAACATGGCAGATTGAATGCAGCTATTTATCTTCCCCCATCCCCAAAACAACTTTAAAATGACAGTAAATACATTTTTTTTTAAGTGGACAAAACAATGGAAAACATGTTAGAGAAGAAATTTCAACAAATTTTTGGAGGACAGAGGAAGGTCAAGAAACTGACAGCAAATTGAGAAAGCTTCAGAAATACCATTGCAGATAAGCTGGTTGAAAGCACAGGAGGCTCAGGACCTAGAGGTATCAAATATATTGAGGTTGGATAAGGGTCAGGGCTGAAAATAGGCATTAAAAACCTGTATAAAAAACTGGTTGAACTTCTATTTATTTTCCCTTCACCCCTAGTGGACTACTTACCCTCACCACCCCCATCCCTCTCTCCAAAGTTTGGAGTCCCAGCAGAGGGTGGAGGTAGAAATGGGAGTGAGTGATTGAGTGAGGTATAATCTAATAATAAGACTCGCCTTTTCCTACCCATGCCACTAGAACCAGGCCCTGGCAGCAGACACTACTCTGATGCAAGAGGCTAGTGGTGTTACTCACTGGAAAAATTTAACAGGTCCAGATTAAAAACAAAAATGAAAGTCACATTTATTTGGAGATACCTCCATGAAGAAAAGTTGATTTTTCACTTCAGAGATGTCCACTTTTGGCAAGCACCATCCATAAGTTTAAGGCTTACTACTTCTTCCTTGTACTTAACTATGAACAGGGAGACATGGATTACCAGAGATGTAACCAAAACCTACACATACAAGACAGAATAAGAAAAGAAGCAAAAATTAAAAAAGAATTAAGAAGAGACCAAAAGCATGTAAGAAACAAAAGAATATTTCAGAACCTTGTACATATATGCATAACCCACGAACACAGAAACTAGTGTGGTGAAGGCCTGGGGGAGGGGAGCAGAGTGGAGGGGGTCAATGGGAGAAAAAAGGGGGACATCTATAATACTTTCAACAATAAAGATAAAAATAATATTTCAGAACCTTATAACTAATGTCCTGAGATAAGACAAGATATTATGTCCATTTTAAAAAGAACAGATAGCATCAAAAATAAAAACATCAGAGAACAAGAAAGAGCTTTTGAAATATTTCATAGTGTATCTAAAATTTTATAATTGATATCTAAAATCAAATACTTTTAAGGTCAAACAAGAACTTAAGTAGATGGAAATAAGGATAAGCAAATAAGGATAAGCAAATAAGAGGACCATTTTAGGAGGTTCAATATTCAATCAACAGGAACAAACAAAAATGGAGGGGCGGATTTTTTTCCTAAAAATAATGTAAGAGCATATGAGAAAATTTCCTAAAACATGAAGACATTAGAAAAGGGAAGGGAAAGGAAGGGAAGGGAAGGGACGGGACAGGAAGGGAAGGGAAGGATCCTTTCCTAGGAAATTCAATGTAAAAGGGGTATAAACCAAATTGAGAACATTGTAAAAAAAAAAAAAAAAAAGAATATTCAACATGTGACCATGAGGAAAAGAAGTTCCAAGCCAATACCTGCTTTATTTGTAATAGTCCCAATGTGGCAGTAACTCAGATAAACTATGGTACATCATACAATAGAATGCTATTTAACAATAAAAAGAGCCAAGTATTGATAGACCGAACAACTGGGATGGATCTCAAGGGCATTATGCTGAGTGTAAAAAGCCAATCCCAAAACACTACGTGTTCTATGATTCCATGTATGTAACTTCCTTAAAATAATAAAACTGTAGAAATAGAGAACACATTAGAGGACACCAAGGATTAGGATTGGAGATAGAGGGTGGGTATAAGGGCCAACACAAAGGAATTTGGGGGCTGGTGGATCAGTTCTATATCCTGATTGTGGTGGTGGTTACATAAATCTACAAATCTGATAAAATTTCATTAAAGGATATACCAAAAATGCATATAAAAGCTACTAAAATCCAAATTAAGGTTTGTGGTTAATAATATCATTCCATTGTCAATTTTCTGGTTTGGATCACTATATTAGATTTTAGAGTTAAATAAGATACTGTCATTGGGTGAAGGTAAAGGACTAGAACATGGGAACTCTCTATGTTGTCCTTGAAACTTGTATATGATTCTAAAATTATTTCAAAATAAAAAAGTTTCTTTGAAAAGAAATACTCTTCTCAAGGACTATTTCCAGATATTGTGATTCATTTGGTCTGAAGCAGGACACAGGAATCTGTATTTTAGCAGCTCTTCAAGTGGTTCTCATAAGAGGTAAATTTGAAATCTGACCATATAATGCATGATGTCCTCAAGAGATCCTTTGGCAACGAAGACAACGGCAGTTTCCACACAACACTTTCTTACAATGCCTCTTATTGAAAATTGAAGGCATCATGCCAAAGCATAAATAAATCTACAAGGGGCCAAAACAGTGCATATTGCATCCCAGTGGCATGGCTTGCTTCCCAGATAGCATCTAGACTAAAATTAGCTTCACATCTTTGAAGTAGCACTCCGCAGTATTATTTCTTACCTCGAATGTTTTATAAGATGTTTCATGTTTCAAATTAAGGGGAGATGAACAGGATTTGATTATACCAGCTGAAGGAAAGGGGTGATATCCTTTTAAAAATATTACAGAAGTTTCCTATTTGAAGAGTAAACCTCCCACCTTCAAATGAAGGGGCGCTGAAGATCAATCTATGAATAGGACCAAGAATTTACTAAAAAACAACTACATAGAATTTAATGGGTAATTGAGGCCTGAGGCATTATCTTTTAATTATAAAGAGTCTAAAATGTGGTTTATCTTAATGAGTATCAGTTACATTCAATGAAGGAAGATCTATAATATGAAAAAAAAATCCAACACTTGATAATGCTTAGTTAACATCAACTTTTGCCATATAAGAATTTTACTGTTATGTATAGAATGAGTCTAAATATTTTCCAAGTTATTTAATGTAAGTATCAACCTATTAATATGAAAATTAGATGGTGAATATTAGTAATAATCTCTTGGAAATTTATCTAAGTATATAGATTATAAGAAGAAATTTATTTTTAATTGACCCTTGTTTAACATCTCTACTATGTGTCAGTTACTAAGATTCAACATGAATAGTATATTCTTTCCCCAAGAAGCCAGTGTCTATTGGAGTGAGAAAAAATTTAACACTATAGTATATTGATTGATTATAGTATAGGTGCTTCTTGATCTGAATCTTTAAAACTGAGTAGAATTTAGCTAAATGAAGAAAAGATGGACATTCATTGAAGGGAGAGGAAACAGTTCATCTGAATGCCTGGAAGAATGCAATATGATGTGTTAGATAAAAGTGACTATATCTGAGGTAAATGCATCTGGGTCTAGGTTTACAAGTGGCAAGAAAGCTACCTGAAGCCAAGTCATGGTGAGGATCTCTATCATGACAGTTTGGTGTGCAAGTCCACCCTGAAAGTATTCAAACATTTTGAAAAGATCATCCAAGTAGTAGTGTTGAAATGGGTTGGAATATGATTAAACCTCTAGCCAAGAGAAAAATAAAATGATTGAATCAGAAAAGGGTTTGTGGTGAAAAAAAAAAAGATCCATTATGACTATTTCCATTGTCATTACAACATACTGCACATTAGAAAATCACTTTTTTTTTTTACTGTCACAAACTGCATTTATTTTTATGTAAGAGATGGCACTTTAAATGGAGAAGGAGTCACAGACATTCAATGACAATGCTCTTTAAAAATACAAAATGAAGCCATCAATTAATATTGCAAACCTAAAACCAAAAACTCTGTGGCTTTCAAGAGTTCATAGAGCACATTAATAAAAACAATAGAATATTACCTATGTCTTTCTTAGACTATCAAATATGTCATTTTAAAAATCATAATAAGGCAAATTTTAAAAGGATCTCATCAGAGGGCAAGTTGGGAAAAAAACATGATTGGAACTGATCAGGCAGGTTCAGTTTCTTAGAAAGTGTGAGTTCGTGCTCAGTTGTATACATAGAAGCCTACTTTTCAAGTTTACAAAATGTCTGAAAATCATTCAAGTCATTAAAATCATAAAAATTTCATTTTCTACTTTTATAATAATGAATTATTCTATATATAACTCAAAGTATCACTCACTGTATTTTAGTAGACCACATTACAGAAATAATAAAGAGAAATAAAAATATTTTCTATTTTTGTATTCTTATACATCTCACAACAGCTCTTTATGAAACTAAAATTTAACAATTGTCCAAAATCCCTTTGGTGGTAAACAATAAATCTTATTTAATATACATTTACTTAAATTCAATACTTATGTAAAAAAAGGAGCTAAGCAAATAATCTATGCATAAATGTCCAACTCCCTCTTGCATCAAAAACAAGATTTCTGTAAAGAAAGAGCAGCATCAAAAAGAAATTAAAGTGAAAATTTTATCTCTAATGTTCTTACTTAATTTTTACCCACCATCAGGCAATAGAAATTTTATTTAGTGACTGGTTGTAATGTATATACTGAAAATAACATCCCTAAAAAGCCACTTCTTTATCAAAGAAGCTAAAATTAGTCAAAAATCCCAAAGATTTGTCACATTTCACCTATAAACTATCTGTATACAATAATTTGAAGAAAATAAAAAGAATACATGTGTAGCCAAGAAAAGCAATTGTCATTTGGGCTGGAAATACCATCTGGGATCATTTCAAGCTTACCAGGCATGAACACAGCACTGAAAAGTCTGAACTCTGAAATACATAAACAAGCAAAGAAAAAAAAAATCTTAAAAGAGATTTCAAATCTTTCAAAAATTCCCTCCAGGAAGGCAGGTTGGCATTTTCTACACTGCACCTGGATTTTCTTACATTAAAATGTCATGTTACTTCCTAGAAGGGATATTGTGAAGATTAACAAGATCATGTTTTAAAGCTCTTTGAGTTCCTCAAAGACTGAAGCTCTGTCAGTACAAGGTGTAACATTCACTTTTACCGCACGGCCATTGGAATTCCGACTCTGTGATATCGGAGCGAGCAGACCCCCTTCCTTTCAAAGGCCTTACTGTCTACATGAAGCAGATAAATGAAATTTGGTAAGAAATTAAAATTGGTAATGTTTTAATTATTGAGCAAGAAGTGTGCCAAATACCTGTATACATGTTTCTTCTAGGTAACTTGACAGGCCATTAAGAGTAACTGTATAGAAAAGGATTTTTAGCCAAGTTAGGGAATGGAGGGATTTGCTCATTGAGTATTTAGATTGAGGGAGGGAATGAGTTTTATTGCAGGTAAAAAGATTATAGATCAAAAAAAGTAGCTTTTTAAAATGTGGGCAAATCAAATTTCATTATTTTAATCAATTCAGGCAGTAATCATTGATATTAGTAGAAATTATAACAAGCAGTGAATTCAACAAGATAATCAGGAGTCACTTGTTTCTCTTAAGAGACTTAAATGTTAACCTAATGGTCAAGATATTATAGAGACAAATTGGTACATACGCAACAATGCAAATATTACCTGGTGTTACTAATAATATTGTCCATGAGGTCTATGTCAGAGGCTGCTAAAAGTGAAGATATGCCCTTTTTCACTTCTATTCATTCACTCAAACAATATATATTGTTATTACCTGACGTAAGTCTTTTTGTAATTAAGCTAATATGGCCTGCATTATAAGTCCTTTGTTCATTCAAAAATTTATTGAAATCCAGACACTAGAGCAAATACAATATAAAATAAGCTCTATGTCCTTCAGATTATTTTTCAATAGTGGTAGAGTCAGATATGTAAACATATAATACACTCATAAATAAGGTAGAATAGTAATTAAAATATGTAAATCACATAATGAATCCTAAATGCTTCATTTAGTCAGGAGTTCTCAAACCTAGCTGCATTTTAGAATCACCTAAAGAGTTTTGTAAAAATACAATGCACACCCCCCTCCTCCCACCAATTCTGATTTAATAGGACTAAAATGGAAAACCAGAGTTATTTCTTTTTCAAAGCTCCACTGATTCAAATGTGTGTCCAGGCTTGAGGTGACCCCACATCCATGACTAATGGTAAAAAAGATCCATTAAGAGATTAGGAAGAGACAAAATATTGTGTTGAAATTGAGGTAGCTCCTGAGAAATTCTATAAGAGACAAGGGAAATACCTTAAGATATCAAATTGAATGCAGCATGATAAATATATTCTAACAATTCAAAGGAAGATAAAAGAGCTAGCCACTCATAATATCTACTCCATCCATGAACCCAAACTTAGGACTAGGTAAAACAGCAAAGTATGTGAATATTTACTAGGTGTACCTGTTAATAATGTGGCTTTTGTAATAAAAGAAAACACGATAATTTCAAGAGAAACATCAAAAGTGCTTTATTTAAAATAATGTCCATCACTAGCTACACATTCCCCCCATCTTTCAGATAATTTGTGAATACTGTCCCCATAGAACTTTTCTTGTTTTGAGGCAAACCATTCAGAGACCAAATTTTCCACTTCTTCGTATGTTTTTAAGTGCTGCTCAGAAAGTGCGTGTCTTCTGGAACATTCTGGTCATTTCACGATCAAAGCGTGGTTCAAATTGATTATTTGTTGTTGGCAGCAATCAGTATTAACCGTTTCACCTGGTTTTAGAAGTAGAAGCTCATACACCACACCTTCCTGATCCCACCAAACGCAGAGCATTGTCTTCTTTCCGAAGCTATTTGGCCTTGCAGTCGATGTTGATGGTTGACCTGGATCAACTCATGATTTTGTACATTTGGGATTCTCAAAATAAACCTACTTATCATCGCCAGTCACAATTCAATGCAAAAAAGACTAATTTTCATGCAGTTGAAGCAACATTTTACTGATGCCTTTTCGGTTTTCCATTTGTTTTTCGTTCAGTTGATGTGGCACCCATTTTCCTTCCTTTAAAATCTTTCCCATTGCTTGTAAACTATCAGAAATTGTTTGCTGAGCAACGTTTAATCTTTCTGCAAGTTGTTTTTGAGTTTGACACACTCTTCATTTAATAATGCTTATAATAGCTGGTGTTCAAACTTTTTCAGTTGACCTGGACATTCTTTGTCTTTCACATCAAAATCATCACTTTTAAAGCATTTAAACCAGCATTCACAAGTATCTTGAGATGGAGCATGTTCACCATAGCTTCTC